>NC_037591.1:27647011-27947011 GCF_003073045.1 Pomacea canaliculata | reverse complement strand
TTTTGAAAGTACATTGAGTGCTATTTTCTATTCGTTTTTCAAAATCTTGCTATGTCAGGATGGATTTAATTAAGAGAGATTGATTTCTTTATACATGTATTTAGAAAGAAAATATTCCTAATTATAGAGCTATTAAATGCTGTTTATTCATTCAAAAACAAGTTCGTAATTCAATTCAGCTAATATCGTGCGCTTTAGGGTAGCAGTGCCATTGTTAAGATAATAATTTTAAAGAATTAAAGGTACATATAAAATAACACCCAGTAATGCCTAGCAATATCGCGGTTCACTTCATGCAGCTTCAGTGTATTCCGGTTTTTTTTAAATATATCTAATTCTGTATTGTGGACTTTTTGCTTTATCCCTGGATTTTCCGGTATTTACATAATATTTTAATTAATTTTGTCTAAAAATTTAAAACAATAAAAAACATAAAAACGTTGATACAAACATAATAAAAAAATATTAAATTGAATTTAACGCAATATTTATAGGTATTTAATTGGCTGGTGAATATTGTATTATTCACCAAGGAAATGTTTATGAAGTGTTTATAAATGTGTGGGAAAGGTTAATAAGAGAATGAGAAAGGTTTATAGGAGTGTGTGAAGGGTTTATAAAGCTTTATATATATAATTATAACCCCGATACTTCGCGGATTGTCACCTATTGCTGGGCTCTCCGGAACGTAGCCTCCGGGATAGGGAGGAATTACTGTGTATATATATAATATTACCGAAAATTCTGGTACCTTAATTGGCGGTACCTTGTCATATTTAAATGTCATCTATAGCTTTTACTTTGTATTCAGTACACTTAGAGAATAAAGTTTAGTTACATCAAACAGCAATATCTAAACAATTTTCATAACATTTACAGTAACTTGTGATACATGCACTGATGTGTCATGTCTAAATCAAACAAATATAAAACAAAGCTTTAACGGTACTTAACCCGAGAGAAAAGTAGCATTAACCCTCAGTTATTCACGTTAGATTTGCCAGTGACATAAGGCTAAGAAAACCAAATTGTTTCTAATCATTTTAAACAGAAAGGAGTAAAGCTGAAGTTTCCAATGTTGTCACATAGCTCAGTTGAAAATCATAGTTTGAATATTGCTTACTTTCTTCGTCAGGACAGCGGTAAGTAAACAGATATTCTTTGAATGTTGAATAATTGAAGTGTTCCTGTATATTATATAATTTATTATATGTTGTAAAAATGAACTACGGTCTACTTTTTGAATTTATCTCAGTAGAATCTGATTGGATAAAGAAAGTGAGACGTTTGGGCCTTTTATCTCGAGGTAAGTGAACCTGGTTAATGCTAATATTTTTTTTTTCTTGCAGATTGTGCACTTTACTTTTTCCATTGTTTGTTGTCCAATCAGTCGTTTTTCTCAGCATCTAAAATGCAGTGTAACAGTCATACACATTAACGGTATTCTTTAATATAAAAAATAACTTGGATTGGTTAATGCTGGTGTGTTTTAGTTCGTGATTAACAGATTTGGGATTTTTTTTATAGTGCTTAGTTTGAATTTTCATCAATGATATTTCTTTATGTTTATTGAGTATTCAATTCAATTCTGTTCTGGGGGTAATTTTTAGCACTTATAGGCATACACATTTACATGAACATTGCAAAGTATACATTGTATGCGAATTTCTCGTAGAAAAAAGCAAAGAATTTGTTTCTTATCACTAAATAGGCGAAGGACTTGTGTTTCAGGTCAATGTAGCATTGGGCAAGAGGACAAGAAGAGAGGTATTGGGAGAAAAACCAGAAGGCTTCTGTTTGCACGTTTCAAGGTCAGATTAAATGTCCTTTCATTGTCCTTTTCAAATGATTTCTAAATACAGGGTTGGCCTATTTGATGTCCTTGAAAGCAAGGTTACAACGGGCAATGTCTTCACGTTTCTGGTGACGTAGGCAATCCCGTTTGACAAGAAAGGCGCACAAGCACACACACTCACTTAAACACATTGCTTCGTTTAATAACTCTTTTGACAATATTATGATCTGATTTAGTTTAAATATTATTATACCTCTTTAAACACAGCCGTTAGTGCTTTCTTTCTTATGTTATATATTTCTTATGTTATATATATATATATGTAAAACTGACCATTCTTCTTTACAGCAACGACATTGACAGTTTCAAATTGACGTTGACGTTAAACAAACTGTAGTAAAAGGATTGGTAGAATGCAATAATCGAAACATTCAACCTTTAAAAGAACTACTGAGTTTAAGGCGATTGTGTCAAGCTTCCCTCAAGTCTCACATACACACCTATACATCACCTATACATCACCGTGCATTGATCAAAGCTGTGCGGTCAAGATTCTACACAGACATGCCAAATTATCAAACTGTTAGCACACCAAATTATAAAATAAACATACAAAATTATCGCAGCGTTCCCAGTGGCTCAACATGATAAACATATTCATGTACAATTCTGACGTGTGTGTTTTTTTAACTCCCTCTGTGCACGGTATCCATATGTTTCTTTGCCCCTGACCTTTCACAACCCTACAAGGGGTCATGTCTCGTTATGCTGCGTTACCTTGTAGATATCCATTACTTTCTCTCTATTTGTGTGTATGTGTGTCTAGAGATAGTCCGACAGTCCATTATTATATATGTATATATTTTAAACAGAGTCCATCTTCATCATATGCAAGAGTAACTTGAGTTAAGCTTAGAGCATGCTTGAATTTAAATATTAAACTTTTATTATTGTTAATTTACAATCCGTTTTAGAAAAAAAAAATGCACGTAAAGGTTTTCATGTTAGCACAATACACAGTTCAGTAGTTTACGCATGAAAATTCACAGCAGAACAGGCTTGTGGGTATTTTGTTTAAAGGCTTGTGTTTACGAACAGTTGTACACAAGAGCTTGCTAGAAGGTTGCAGAGAAGCATACTAATAGACGTGCTTAGTGGAGACATGTGTGGACAGACAGACAGACAGACAGACAGACAGACAGACAGACAGACAGACAGACAGACAGACAGACAGACAGACAGACAGACAGACAGACAGACAGACAGACAGACAGACAGACAGGCAGGCAGGCAGGCAGACAGGCAGACCCTGTTTTTCTGTGTCCTCTTTCTGTTTTCCTGCTCGCCTGCATGTACGCTTGTCTCTCCACATGTTTGTGCATACATCGAGAAACAAACAAGTAAAAAACTGAACACGATAGTGAGCTGTTTGTCATTTTTACTCAGATGAAATCATTTTAAAAAACGTTCTGATGTTGAAGCCAGTCCGTTCAAGTCAGCCATTGTAGTCTCCATGGCCGACAAGACATCTCCTCTTTGACCTCTACACGCTGATGTTCCTGCACACAAACGTCAGGTTTGACGGTTAACTGTTGCCTTCCCTATAGAGTCATCATTTAATATTAATCATTACTTATCCCTTGTTTTAGGAGAGGTTGCGCTGTTATGATGTTCTGTCAGGAGAGATGGACAGTCAAGGCCTGTCATGATAAGGGGTGACCCATGTCTTGCATGAAATAAGCAGTCCACATTATAATTGCACATAACACACACACACACACACACACACACACACACAGGCTGACCAGGTAAACAATACAAGTAGCTTACGCCTGACACTGATCAGCACAAGCTGTATCGGAGCGTGTCTCGTCTGCTGGAACGCTGTCGAACAAGAAGAGGGCGTCACACCTGGCTTCACACTCGGCCACCGTCAAGGAGGGATCTTCAGCGACCATGACCCTCACCTGATCCCGAGCGAGGCGCTCTGGCGAGACAAACTAAGGTTCTAGAAATGCTAAGGTTCTTTTCTAGTCATGTCGCCTGTCACTAGAACACAAGTGTTCACGCATCCTTGTTGAATGCCCGTGTTCTGTTTAGTTTGTTTAAATACTTGCTTCAGTAACGAAAAAGAAAATATTTACGCCGATTGTTGGTTTATTTAATTTATTTTTATAGAGGATGCTGATGTGGTATAGTGTCATACCTACACACATGCCTCCCATGCCTCCACTGCCCATCTGGCAGTAGGCGACAGCACAGAGAAGTGCGAAGACAAGCAGGCACTTCATGGTGAGATCGAGATGGAACTTTGACACAAGACAAACCAGTCCACACATCTTTTAATTAAGTAAATTTTAATAATAGGTGAAGTATATAATGAAGTGTGGCATTTGGGCGCTGTAGTAGAAGAATTTCAAATGAACATTACGGTAACTTTTAATACAGGTAAAACTGTATCAGGTCTAGATGAAAAATTATTTTTAAAAATATGAAGCTACGACAAACTTTAAAAATGTTGCATTAAGACCCACTAATTCACCTAAGACACGCCACAGAAATAAAACAAAGAAAAATAAATGGTTACGATTTATTTAAGAGCTGAAAGAGTTATAGGAATGATTCACTCAAAGATACAAAAATTGTATCACATAATTTAGTTTAAAAATCACACTCAGAATGTCACTTACTTTCTTGATCAAGACCACTACAAGTAAACAGAGATGTGCTTGGAATATTGAATAATCGAAGTGTTCCTTTATATAACATAAATAATAACGAAGTAGTAAAAATGAACTATAGGCTCCTTTTTGAATTTATCTGAGTGGAATCTGACTGGGTAAAATGTATCACGTTTGGTCTCTTATCTCGGGTACAGTGAACTCTACATTAATATTATAATCATTATTTTTGTCTGCTTAAGGTGGGATAGGGGCACAGTTTCAGATAGTGAACAGCTGATCCTATTATGTAAGAGTCAAAACGTGAACACATCAATGTCAAGGCTACTGAAGAAGAAAGCTTGTGATTATAACAACTATAATGGTACAAAATATGTCTAATAATTTTTCCCGGTGAGATTCTTTTTCAAAGCGACAACGCACGCCAGTGTATGCGCTTTTTCATTTGTCAGTTTTATGCTCATATTTTCAGAATTAGTTCTATTTTCAAGGCAACAAATTTGTTGGATATACGGCAATATTTTGGGTGTGAGCAGTTCATAAGATGTTCTAGCTGTGAGTGGTGGCTCTTCTGAACCAACAGACGACTTGTTAAAGTGTCTGTCCAAATTGTTTCTAAGTAACAAAACTTCTGTTTGAATTTATGGCCAACAACGCTCTTCATTGAAAAGGTCGGCATGTGAAAGGAGTTCTTTATCATTAGAGCATGTTCTGGTTGGTGCGCTCGTAGAGCAAATATTATTAGACAAAGAGATTAGCTCTCGGGAAAAAACTGAATTTCTTTTGTGTTTCTTTCCCTTGCAAGATCTTAAGACATTGACTAATTATGACTTTGTAATCGCTAGCCTCTAGCTAAGAGCAGGTGATTAAATGGCGGCACACCCACAGAATTTAGTATGCAGTGAAAGGACCCTTTTAGTTCTCTTATCTCAGTAGAAACTATAAAGTAACATAGTTTAACCCCTGTATCAAATATTCGTCCATAAAAAACATAAAAGTTGTTCTGAAGTCCTTGTTGGATATTGTTTTTCTCGTCTATGAATTCCTATAATTACAAACGTGGGATGGTAAGAGATGCTGTCTTGGAGAAATTCTTGGCTTATCACCAGCAGTTCGTGATTAAATATTAAGTATATAATGCAGTGACCCTTAACTTTTCTCGCAAGAGTAAAAATATTTATTAGGTAATATCGAGTGTAAGTAAACAATACTGTCATTTCTAATATATATATACACACACCATAGATTTGGCAGGTTTATGCAAAATATATTCTAAAGTGCCATAAAATGCAGATTTAATGTCTACTTGTGGTAATTTTCTTTTAGTGGATAATCTCTTTTCTGTTTTCTCTTCAACAAAACCTACATATGACAAAATTAGTGTCGAGACTACCACATTTTTATTTTATTCCAGATAGTCATATACCATTAAACTGTATGCAGAAAATATATAATAACTCATCTTACGTCTAATATTTTGTTAATAATATATTCAATAATGTTAGTTAAAGCTCCTTGGAGACGAGAAAGAGATGCAGACATACATGCGCACATACATACATACCAAAAGTATAATAAAACAAAATGCAAAATAATGTGTCATCTTTAATTAAATCATTGTCAAGTAAGCAGAATACGTTTAGTTTATTGAAGCTATTGAAATCTTTTTTGGCCGATCAGAAACCTTGATGTTTACAGGCTCTCTCTGGACTCTAGAGAGCCTCTGTAGGCTCAGTAAGTTCTGGTTCCGCAGTCGTTTCTGTGGCCTCAGTGGCCTTTGTGGTGTGTACAGTCATCACGTGGACACTGTGGACGTACCTGCAAAGAGATGAAAGATGTCTTATCCGAACTAGAGTGAACAAGTTTGGAAGAGGTTATTTTATATAAAGCTTGGTCTTTCTTTTGTGGGCAAAGTGACGAAGAGTCAAGTCTATCTGGTGGCTTTACTAAGTCCAATTACATTGGAAAACATATTTTAAATGTATTAACAAACAAGTTTAAGCATTTTGACCAAATTTCTATTGCCTCTAAATCTCAACTTCACACACAACTTAGATAAACATTTGGCATTTAGGAGGCTAAGAAGCGCTTTAACCGTGGTTCAAAGGTTCGTCCGTGTTTGGCCATTAACGGGCAACTGCTAACGGACCGTTGTAAATTTAAATGCATTTTTACTAAATGCACACACATATATATATAAAACATACACACACATGGTTGTACAGAGGACAACAAGTTGCTTACGTCCGACACTCAGTGGCGCAGGCTGTGTCAGTCAGTGCCTCATCATCTGGAACACCGTCCAGCAGAAAGAGGGCGTCACACCTGGCTTCACACTCGGCTTCTGTGAGTGAGGGGTCTTCAACGAGCATGGCTCTCACCTGATCTCGCACCAGACGTTCTGTGTAGACAAACAGTATGATACACTGGCTGATGCTACCACTGACCCGTGTGTTTACTGTAGTTCTTGTATTCTCCTGTCACACTTGTTTCAACTCCATGTGGGCTTTATCTTTGAGTTTTAATTGTTACTTGTTTTAACCTTATTATTGAAGATTTCAATGTTTATATCCTACTTGTGATTTGAGCTCTCATTTACTGGTGGTATGATTTTCACCTTCGGTAATCCTTTGCACTCTGAATTTTATTAAATTGTATTTCTTTGTGCGCATCTGATATTCAGTAATATTCTCTTCTGAACTTAAAATGTGAGCCTACAAGGAAAGAACTCATATTTTTAATTTAAGTTTACGGGCAGAATAGGTGACAATAATTAAATACATTATAATAAAAAAAATCACGTTAACATTAACAAATTAAAGTGTAGAGTTATAGAGTAATACAAGCTGTGAGTGAGGCTGACGTTAGTAGCATCATTATATGTACATTATAGTAACGATACGGCGATGTCATACCAATGCCCATGTTTGACATACATCCCATGCCTCCCATGCATCCCATGCCTCCCATGCCGCCCATGCCGCCCATGCCTCCCATGCTGCTTGTGACTCCCGTGACTCCCGTGACCCCGTGCATGCCTCCCATCATCAGACCATAGGAAACAGCACAAAGAAGAGCGAAGACCAGGAGGCACTTCATGGTGAGATGGAGATGTACTGCAACACAAGACAAACTGTCAGACTGTGGTCGTCATGTGTCGCATGTTTACAGTGTACACGAGAGTTCCAAATAAAATTTTAAAACACTGAGGGTACAGATGACATAATCAGTTGAAAATAATATGATTTTAAAATTTCGCTTACTTCTTTCTGCAGAGCACAGCAGATAAACCAGTGTTTGGAATGTCCAAATATTGGCAGCGATCCTGTTATATAGCTTCACCTTTGATACAGGGGTTAGACTATGGACCCTTTTAGTTCTCTTATCTCAGTAGAAACTATAAAAAGTAACATGTTTTTTTTCTTCGTTATCGACGATGCAGTCTGCAATATTCTACGCATCTGATCAGGGTAAGTTTGTTAAGATCATAACAGAGGGATCACATGATCCATCTAATGATATCAAAGTCCAGTTGTGAGAACACCAGTGTCAGGATGGGCTAAACTATCAACTGTGTTTCCACAAAAGGAAGTTATATTTAAAATCTTGGTAAAATTCTTCCTTACATTTCTTTGAAGCGTTAATCAGGTTTCTTTTGATTGTTACTATTATTTAAGTAGCAAACAATGATGCTATAAGGACAAACCATTGGGATTTTTTTTAAATTAAGTTTTTACGTGGGCATAGCAAAAGATATATATATTGTGTGTGACATTCCTTGTAGACAAATAAAAGAAACTGTTTCTTATCACCAGATAAAGGCTTGCACTCAAGTCAGAGATCAAGGTAACATTGGACAAGTGCACAGTCTGATGAATGAGGTCTTGAGAAGAGACAGAAGGCTTTTGTTCGCACGTTTCAATGTCATATTGAATGTCCTCTTCTCCACTCCTGCAAATAACGGGTAAAGGGGAAAGGTTATGTCACTGTGACAGTGTGACACCCTTTTGAGTGCTCGGTTGTAATTAAAAAAAGCATCAAATCATACACTTTTCAGGATTTGAACAGTATCCCGTTTTTGGCCTTAGTAACCGTACGTGAAGTCTGCCGCGACTATTAGAACCGTTTGACTGAGTGAACACATGGGTAGATAGCTTTTTTGAGATATTTTGTGTCAGTGAATGTTGCTAGACTTTTGATTGTGATGCTTAGGACGATGCTATGGAAATCCCTTGTGTGGAGTGTTAAATTCTGCGATCGCTCACTCGCTTACTTAATAACTGAGAAAAAAGCGCACATACACATGTGAACAGCACACAGTGCATTCATTAGCATGCATGGATTACAGACACACAACACACAGCAGTTTCTGAACATGACACGCGTGTTACGGCGAGCCTTATAATAATAATAACAACAACATCACGACCTAGATAGGTCGCACTCTCTGCGCATACCAGTAATGATAAACGAACATTATATATCAGACAATAGATGGTGAGGTACGGATAAGTACACTGAGCAAGGTAAAGATGATGTACAATGCGATGGATAAAGGTATAAAAGATATGCAGGGACTGTCAACTTTTAGCTCCGACTGCTTGGGATGATAGTTTACAAGTGATGTCATTTTCCGTCTGCACTCCCTGAACTTCAGCAACAAAATCAAATCTACCTCCGTGGTTGGACCTTTGGTCCTCGGGCCATCCTATGAACTCGGATGAGGTGCTAATGCCGCCCAACCATTGGAAGACATCCCTTGGTCATAAACGTCCGACAGTTATTGATTTGACGGCGTGGCCACTGGCTGACGCATGCGTCAAGGAAACTGAGATGACGAGGGCAGTGTTAGTTTTATGTCTTCTACACTCAGTGCATCCTCGGCCACGCCACTCTGTCTAGTTTCTAGTTCCGCACTCTACATCCAGCTTCTCTATCTCTCTTATACACACGCACACACACTCAAACACACACAGACACGCGCGCGGACGCGTAGAAATAATAATGTTTAAAACAAAAATAAAGAAACTGGATGATATAAACAACTAAAGAAAACTAATTTCTTTAATATGCTCTCGAAATACACATATTTTTTATTACTCTCAGGAAGTCATACTGTACCTCCTTATTGGCTTTGTGGTAGTCCATCTTGATGTGAGCGGTTTTATAACCTTCCCAGGCGTCGGTGCGGAGGTGTTTATGTCGAGGGGTGAAGCAGCTTTCAGATTTCATGGCAGAGGTCTTGTCAGAGTGAACTAGGAGCCTGTTAGTGTCTTTGTCTCCATCTGCTTCTTTGCCTTTGACAAAGCGTGGTGTCCCTGTCAGGGTTATTGTTATGAAGTTTGTTGTGCACTTCCGGCTATCGTGAGTTGTTTATCCCGGGACATGCCAAGAGGGCAGCAATGGAAGGAATGCGTGTATTGATGGCTGCTTGTCATGCAGCTGGCGAAATGCTGCTCTGTGGTAATTATATTAATTCATATCGTGTTGTTAGAACATTTTATGATATTAAGCTTTTGTTTTTTTATCCGAATAGCAAAGTTCTTAATTAATTTCTTTTCTTTGTTTGTCATCGAGTCACTTATATATCAAGTCTTTGAATATATGGGGTTATAGAATTTTGTTCAAGATTGCTGTATAAAAGTATGAAAATATTTTTACTTAATTCCACAATTTTTTAAAGAAACTATATTTTCCTCTGAGCTAGTTTTTTTTATTGTTTGGTTTTATAGTGTCTAATGTTCCTGAGTAATATTTTGTTATCATGCAGTATCCCAGAATAAAAAAATAGCGCAAATATGTTATGAAAACATGTAGCATACAGTGGTTTCCGATTATTAAGCAACATTATTGCATCGTTTCCTTTGATTAACTGAACTTGTGACTTTTTCCACCATTTCCATATTTAATGTTATTCTTTCATTTAATACATTCTAGTTTTAAATTTAAATTTTCTTCTTAATGCTTTGTGTTTGGATCATATATTTTGGGGGATTACAAAATATATTCAGTCGTCATACATCGCCAACGATTCTGTGCTACATTCTACGAACATGTACATGTAATGTAAGTTTGTGGTTTTATATGATCTGTAATTGGAGTGATCACGCTACCTACATCTTTCGTCTGCTTTTATTGCTGTAATTTGTCTTTGATTAATTAAAAATTGTGTTTTAGGTTTATTTTTCGCTTTTCTTGACTAATTAGTTCTGGCAAATGTCTTAAAACTGTATCCTATGTTCGAATCCTTCCTACAGCCACCATTCTCTGTATTCCCATTGTGGTAGCCGTTACGACAGTAGCGCCCCCTAGCGACAGCTGCGAAGAGACCTTCACTAAAAGCTTGTTCGAATGTTTCACCAACTCGTCCGTCCCGTTCAACACCTACCTGTGGGCTGTCAGCAACGGCAGTGGAGGTATACCTCCTGACAACCGCACCGTCTTCAGAGAACACATGTGCAGGTGGGAAACCTACATTGACGGGTATTGCCAGTCTTCATACCCTGAATACCCTGAATTGTTTTCACCTAGCTCACGATAGTTATAATGTAATACTTATTAGGCGGTGACTTCTCTATAATTGATTTGATTGAAGGCAAGAGAGAAGGAAAACTAAATTTTCAGGTTTACCAAAATCTTACGTGGCCTTTTTGGGCAAACTGCGAGTTCACGTCCATGTGTCATCGTCTCGCTGTAGCTAGGGTTCTCTGAAGGTAGTATTAGCTAGTCACAACAGATTATACAAAAAAAAGGTGATTTCAGTTCCATGTGTCAACAGGTCTGTCATTTTTTTCCCTTTTTTAATCCCAGTGTGGAGGAAACAGTGGTCACCTGCTGTCTCGACTCGCTGCACGCGCTGGTCAACAGTTCCCGATGCCGCACGGTGAAGGGTCTGGATGAGCTGCTGACATCGCAGGTCAAGACAATATTTGAAGAGTACGACAACTACTGCGCCCACGGTAGGCAGCAGACTTATTTTCTCTCGGTTTTAAGGGGCGAGAATGCTCACAGAGTTACAGGAGAGGTGATGGATGATGTGGACAGACAGACATAGCGGCGGTGAAGCAATGGCAAGACAACAAATGTGACGGAAATACAGACAAAAGACGACAACTGGCAACTATTACATAGCACACAAAATATGTTTGCTTCTCTGAACTTTCTCGCTCGTTCTAGAGTGTCGTTTGACGCTGGAAAACAATATGAGAAAATGCTACTCCAATTTCGGCCTGGACCCCGCACTATTCTTGCCCAAATCTGCCGATGGTGCAATACTGGGGAAAAGTCATTATGATGTGGATCTCTTCTGTAGGTAAACGATTTTCAGAATTCGTGTTTGAGATACATTGAAATAAACAGTGTCGTGAACACAGAATGCCGCATTTGAGTGACCAACTCCTAGTGTCTAAGTGACTTTAGAGGTGACTTAGCTACCTGTCTAACTATTGTATATGAATCTGACGTCGCTATCCTCCGTGTTTCCGATGTACATTACATGTTTCTTCTCTTCCTTGTATCGTTGCCATCATCATCTTCATTATTATCTCCCCAAAGTTGTTTTTCCTTGTCACCGCCTTCATGTGTCGGCTATAGACAGAGCGATGAAGAATTCTAAAAAAGCGCGCACTGTCTTCTTGTACCAAGCAAGCAAGAGGTGCTGGTGGCGTGCATCACCAACGAGACGCAAGCCTGTCCAGAAGCCGACCGCGTGCTGCGAAACCTCGGCCTGGACCTCGGCGTGATGGCGAAAGGTCTTCGGCTTCTTTGCCAGCGACAAGAAGGTGTTGTGTAGTAATTACTACTTAACCCTCCGGCTAGGGGTCAGACTCCTGGGGCTGACTTTTATTTAATCTGACTTATGTGTTCATGCTTGCTCCTTCTTATATTTTGACAAAGCCAGAAAGTTAAACTACATTTATTGTGTAATCACGGCAACTGAGAACAAATGCTGTGGAGTCCTACTTACCAGCTGACCGTTTTTGTTACAGTAGGCTAGTTATTGACTATTCATCTACTTTTCTAACGGCTATCACTTTCTAAAATCCAGACTATCTGCACAGTCTCGACTGCTTCTCCACACAAACCCGTGCAGTGGAGAAATGTTTAGAAGACAGTGCGCAGTCTCTGACTCGGCTGTACACACGTGCGAGGTCCGAACCGGATCTGACGCAAGAAAAGTTCATCAGTGGTTTCTGCCTGTAAGTCGCATTAATGAAATATGGGGCAGTGGTCATAATTATTGTAAGCCCCGGATTGTATTGTGCTGATCAGCATGAGGAATTTCACTGCTGAATGTCTAATTTTAAACCTTGTTGAAACGTGCCTTTTGAGTCGTTGTTTGTTAAATACCATGAAAGTTTGGCAAAGATTTCACCTAGTGGTAGCGTTAGTCACGTCCAGATTTGTCCGGTTAAGAATGGGAAATACACATGCAACCTGTCTTCCATGCTTCTTTTTTAATGCACTTAATTTTACTCTCTTATTTTCTATCAATTTCAGTGACCGCGTATCGTTCGTGAAGTGTGACCTGACCGCCTGGTCCGAGAAGGACCGCCGACAGTGCGACCTGCCAGCCCTGACTCTGAAGAGAGACGTGCACTGCGTTCAGATTCCTGAGGTCTGCAAACAGATTCTTCGCCAGCCTGTCGAACAGCTCTGTACCTGGACATGGGCGGCTCCCCCACCCCAGCAAATCGCTAAAGGAGATGCGCAATCCGAGACTATGGGTGTTCTTGTGATGATCACATTAATGACAGTGGTGCAGCTTATCTGGTCTTGTGTTTAATAAACATTATATTTCAAACAACTACAAAAAATTTGTATTAGTTTTCTTTGGCTAATGATGAGATAGAGAGCGTGTGTGTATGTCAGAGAGAGAAAGATTCCAGGTTCAAAAGCACTGTCCGTCATTTTTCTTGGTGCATGCCACCATCATGTTCTTTTGACCTGTATGATGTTACAGCAAGTCAAAACAAGAGCTTGGTGCAAAGATCTTTTTCACACCACATCAAAAGCTTGTCGAGAGCACATATATTTTTGTAAACCAGCAACACTGCTCTCAAAGGAAATTTCTCCCAACAAATGATTTGTGTTATAGCAGTGACTGGAGGCAAACGTTTGACTTATTTAGTTGTAAGACCTGCGAGTTTCCCCTTCTAACACGATTAAATACAATATTTAACACATCCCCGACAAAATTCACTCCAACTCATATGCATGCAAGAGCACCACCTTCCAGCTTAAAAAACAACCTGATGACATTTGTCAGTCTGCATATTTTCACTCGTGGTCACTGACAGAACCAATACATCAAGCAGGGACCCTAACAGCCTGTGATGACCTCCCATGAGGACCAGCCAACATATCACTCACTCACACTAAGTTCCTGATAAACCAAGCGTTTATAAATATTTTTCCTCCTACGTAGAAGTACCCGCAAGGGATAGCTTCCAATCTGAAATTTATGGGTGTTTTATGTATAAAGGTGCACACGAGACGAAATGAGAGACATACTGCTCGGACAGAGCCATGATGGCATCAGGGAAGAGATGATCGTAGGTCCTCAACAACACCTGGAGTGTTGTATATATACATATCATTTCTCATATCTATAATTATATACACAGATACCGTATGCTGAGCCTGATTCTAGGAAAATTACTAAGCGCTCACAACACTCGTACATAGATGTATAAAAATATTCATACATACATGCACACATGGATACATGTATCACTTTCTGTCAGTTTCTCTCAGTTCATCAGACAAGTAGGGACCAGCATGGATAATGGATATCATTCATTCCATTGCGGGATTTTTCTCATTTCTTTCTTCCAAAGAATGTGGACGTTTATCCTACAGTCAGGTTACACTGACTGACACTTCGGACGTCGACTATTTGGTAAATGATTGACACCTGTGATATTGCGGAAGAACAGTCTTCACCAGGTGAGTGGTACCTGACGGCCTCATCAATCACACGTCAATGAGATCCTCTTCCTGGTCTTCGCCAAACCGTCAACGTTCGGCAGCTGTCTCCGGTGATAGATGTGTACTTATTCTGAGATTAATAGCGAGAAGGGCTGCGTGCGCGTGTGTGCGTGTGTGCGTGTGTGTGTATACATGTGGAGGGGTTGCCGGCATACGTGCATTTATGCATCTAATTTTTTCCTCCATCTACACGACTAATGTTCAGAAACATGTTTGGTTCATTAGAAGATTATTTTGTTATTTCTGTATGATTTTGTTTGTCAGAACTGCATGTGTCTCTTGTTATGTTGTTTATTTCTATGTATACATGGCGATGATTGTGACTAATACAACAATAAATAAGTGTATTTTTAGGGCAGGTAAAACGGTGATGGATGGAGAGCTTTGCGTCTCATATTTTTTAGCCAGTATTCTAGACACAGTGACCAATTAAACTGAACTCACTTTACTGGCTATGAGTAAACTTTTCAAAGAACTGAGTTTTCAATCTACTTGTAAACTATACAATTGACTTTTTCATATTTGGCTTTATGAACTTTAAATTTTTCTGTTAGGTGCCTCATGTAACAATCTAGTAGTAAGTTAAAATAATTAAGAATATTTTAAAACAGTAACAAAATATTTGTCAGCACAAGCTCAAATCTCTAAAATGGCCAGAGGGCTTGTGAACCTCAAGTCAGTCTTTGTAATATCCATCATCTCGAGCAGACTAGACAGTTATGCTTAGGGCTTTGGTCACATGCTCTCAATGACGTAGACACATGTGACTGGAAAATTTTGAACTATGGGTCACTTCCGTTGAAGGTGACAGCGATATCCAGGAGGCAAACTGGTACAAAATAATTTCTTCACTCGCTCTCACTGATCTCAGTGAAAGTCAGAACCTTTCAGCAAATCGGAGAGAGGGCATCAAGTTGGAGGAAAGGAAAGCCGTTCAAGGGTCAATACCATGCACCTTTACTGCATCGTGGCTGGTTTGTAATTTGCAATTCTGAGACTAGAGAATGTTTTAAAATTATTGCTCGTTTGTGCTTAAATATGAATAGAGCATGAGTAAAATAGTCACCTTGACTTGTTAAGATTTCTATGTACCTCTTTCTAAATATACATTTTCAATATCTAATGTTATTCCTTACATATTTGAACTTATGTTTATTTGGTACACCTTTTGTGTCGGTTGTATATTGTAAGATTTATTGGTGGGTTGGTGGGTGAGTCTTGAATGTTTTGTGGAACTTGCTTTAGAGACAGTTTTCGTGCAGTTAAAGGGATTTTGAAGGCTGCGAGGCAGACCCGAGCACTGCCGTGAATTAATACTACGTCCCATGGTCTCAAAGTGTCATCATCAATATTATATTTGTCATATATCGAGGAACCTTTTTTACAAGAATGTAATTTAAGATTTTTTAATATAATGTAATATTTTATAGAAAAACCGAAGACATGGAATTCTTTTAAATGTCGATTCTTTACTCAGAATTTTGGGAGGCATTTCTTTGAGTCAGCCATTTGTCCCTTGACTGTCAGTTGTCGTTGTGGGAGATCACATGGATAGAAGCTGCACCTGACAGTAAATATCGTAGACTGACTGTTACTAACAAAAATAAAGGTTTGTGGACACTTTTAGACAAGCACTTTAAACAGACTTTACGGTTGTTGTTGTTTGTCAGTGGCCGTGGTAGCTTTGACATCACATCACGTGACAGGCCAGGCAGGCGAACCAGTGTGCCACATCATTTCAGACATTACTAACAGAATGTGTCAAAGCTTCTAACTTGAACGAAAAGGAATTTTTATGGTTCGTGTCCAATGGAACGAGCCCTGGAGGACAAGCGCCAGCAGATCCAGCTGCTTTTCAAAAACAAATTTGCCCGTATGTATGTATATGTGTAAATTGCATAGGCATATGTGTGTCTGTGTGCGTGTGTGTATGTTTCTATGTTCCTGGGTTCTGAAGTACGACGAATGATTACAGAATGTTAACAACTGCTTGAAGCAGGTAAACAATTCTTATATCATGCACTATTGCACTATATGTGTATCTGCCTGTATGGGTATGTGTGAGAGAGAGAGTGTGAAAGAAAGAAAGAAAGAAAGAAAGAAAGAAAGAAAGAAAGAAAGAAAGAAAGAAAGAAAGAAAGAAAGAAACAAACAAAGAAAAAAAACATACATTGACGGTCTGTGTGTATATGTGTGTGATTACCTAGCATGCTATTTTGTATTTTTTTTTTTTACATTATGCGCCAGCGCGTGTGGGAATGCTGAGGTATTCTTTTTGTATACAATTAGATTTCCGCCATCAGATTTTTTCTTCGTATTTCATATTTTCCTTCGTGATCTACAGGGCCCAGCAAACCATCGGCACGTGCGTTTTCAGTCAGGCTGGAAATTTGCTCAACTCCTCCGTGTGTCAGGGACAGGCCAGTGTGGCTACCAGAGTGGAAACTTTGTTCCAGACTTTCGACTTAAAGTGCGCTCACCGTGAGTAGTGGTTCAGTGTCGCCAAGGATGATTGGAGGAAAGAGATTGTGAAAGAGTAGATTCACCTTTCACTAGCTTTTTAAGTAAATGTTTAGCCTACTTTGTCGCTTTTCGTGTCTGTGGCCATATTTTGACATCTTCCCTGCCGTTTCCATTTTTACAGCATGTCGCTTTACACTTCTGAACGATCTTCAGAAATGCTACACCTCCAACGGCCTGAAGGCAGACCTGTTCCTGTCCAACAGATCCCGAGGACATGTAATCGGCTCTGATGCAAGCGAAGTCGCCAGCTTCTGTAGGTGAGTTACTGTCGGCATTTGGTGTACTTCTTTACACTATATCTACTGGAAAATTTTCAAATTAAATTATCCTGTCATCTTGAGAGACAGCCTACACTCAAGCACACACACATACACTCACACCGACACATTCGAGGTAGCATCGCAGGTAATTAAACGGTTGAATAGACTAAGTAACAGTATTCTGTTTTCCATGAATTGTTTGATTTTGTCCTGATTGAGATTTTTAAATTTTATTGGATTCTGGTCGTCTGTCATAAACGAGTTTTTCCTTACTTGAATTGTCTCCCTTCAGTGTGCTTCGGTTCTTGCGTTTCTGAATGTCGGGGCAATAGTCCTTCGTATTTATACAATGGCAGCTGATATACATGTCACTGAAATTTCTTTGTAATTATTTCTCTTAACAGTAAGATGGACGCATTACTCAACTGCATGAAGCCTTTAACAAATGACTGCCCAGAAACTGTCGCAATCCTTCAACAAGTAGCTTTGACCTGCAGTCCTATGAGAAGGGAATTGGCATTCTCTGTCGACACAAAGACAGTAAGAGCGCCATTTTAACTACCCGGGGTGTTTACTAGTCGATTTGTTATTGTTTACTGCATGAGACGTTGTTTGAAGCAAAACATTAGCAAAGATAACACATCTATTCACCAAAATAGATTCAAAGAAATTTATTTTGAGTAAGTTAATGTAAGCAGTGATAATCAGAGTTGTGTAAGCTAACCTTTGAACATCCCGTTAAATCGCATGAGGAACATAAGCATTTGCAGTAGAACTTGAAGAGCATGAACCGAACGAAGTGATCGAAATGTTAAGCCTCGACACTGATTTAATGTGTGCTGCAGTTTACCTCCAGGGGCTGATGTGCTACGAAACTCCCACACCCGAGGTGGAAGCATGCACGCAGAAGCAAACGCAGTCCTTCCTGCAGCTGCTGGCGCAGGCGCGACAGCAAAGTCTGCCTCCGGACCGATTCATGGAGAGCAGCTGCACGTAAGAGACGAGTCATGATTGTGCTTCACGATTATGGTCACATTTTCACGTTTCTTACAAGTTTCGTAAATTAGTTTAAGAATTTAATTGAAAACGTGTTATGTGCCATTTTACAATAGTTTTAAATGTACAACTTACAAAAATGCTTAACAGTTTGGTTTTCAGTTCTACCTGCTTAGTTTTCTAAGCTGTAACTAATGCAGTATTGTAACTGAGTTGTTGAGATGTTTTGAAAATCTAGATTCATTCGTGCCTCTGATATGGAGTGTACGTGACAGAAAAATTGCATTATTAAGCTTCTACTGGTAAGTGGATATTCTGTACAGAATTTTCATAAAGCAGACGAGAGTCTGAAAGAGACATTTTGTATGGCTTCGACATAATAACTTTGGTAATAAAATTTCGTAAGAGAATCTTTAACCAAAATATTGTCCAAACTGTGTAAGGAATTTTTTCCCATAACTGCCATCCAAAGATATCGCCAGAATTTAAAGCGTAAAAAAACCACATTTGCCCACATCCATTTCGAAAATGACAGTCGTAGAATCGTAGATTACCTGCGTGACTGTGTGCGTGACTTCTGTGTGGCAGAATCACCGTTCGCCAGATTGACTGCGACCTGACGGCGTGGGACGCCTCCACCCACGAGGCCTGTACAGATGCTGTCATCGGCCTCCGCCGGGAGCTGGAGTGCAGTCTCATGTCCCCCAACTGCCCCACCCTCGTCAAGCAGGCTTACGACACCACGTGTAACCCAAGCAAGTTCTTCGGCAATCAACGTGGGGTCACCGGGGCAAGCTTTGCCAGCGACAGCTCCGTCCAGGTCACGGGGTCAATGTTCTTCTTGTCCTTCATCCTGCTTCTCTTATCTGTCTTCGTTGAGCCCGGGTTAACCCTTCCCGTCAACGTGGCGTCAGATTATTCCCGACTCTCAGACCTCTGGCTAGATGTTACAAAACTGGAAAAGTGAGGAGAGGGTGTGACCAGTCACGATGTAGGAATGGAAATTGTGTGGGTACTAGGGAGGGGTCTTTAGGACTGTTACGTCGATGTTAGAAGCCAACAACTGCTAAGACTTCGCATGCTTATATACTGGCTGGAAAATTACTCAAAATCAGATTTTAAGCTTTCACATTTATTTTATTAGTTTCTCTTAATACTTCCCTCTTTTTCTATTCCAATTTTGCCATCTTGGGATTTAGTGCTCATGTGCAAATACCCTCCTAAACAAACCTTGCATACTGTAAGTAAAACGTAAACAAACGATACAGATGTGATAATTCTCAAAAACTAAGACATACACATTAACGGTCATAAATTTTAGAACTATCTGTTTTATTAAAAGACATTTGCTGTTTACAGGTGTGTCAGTAATTTCTTTCACTTGGTGTATTATTTTTTATTTACTTTTCTTTTCGTTTTTCTTTATTTAAACTGATGAATGTTGTTCAAAAAGGATCAAATAACCCTTTTTGGAAACGGATTGGTGAAAATCCGAAGTGTATTATAACTGATGCATGTAAAATTGCTTTTAAATATTATGTTTCATTCTTAGCAACTGGCTTCACACGAAATACTCTGAATAACATTTTAATAAAAGTATTTTAACGTTTTCACCATTTAATAATTTGAACTGTTCACTGTTTCCTTTATTGTGTTACTTCATTTTGACAATGTCCATAGTTATTGTTAATAATATCAAGCTCGCGACTATTTTGGCAATAGTGTTAAAGTAAACACTTGATTATTCCTCATGCTGATCTCTTATAAAATACTTTGGAGACTTCTTAATCATTTTTTGCTTGTAGGTTTTAAATTTTAATTTTTGTAATCCAACGAAATCAAAGCTCTTATCAGTCAAGACTAGTAATATTTTTCGTAGCTTTAATAACCAGTCTACCGTACAGAAAAAAACCACCACAACAAACAAACCAAAAGTACCATTCATTTCGCCTGCGATAATAGGCAAGCAACAGACGGAGGTTTACCTGACAGAAGTGTCCAGTATTTATGAAACGGGTATCGGGTACCATACTCTAGTATCTTTATCCGAAGAAAGCACACTTTATTCGATCTTCCTCAGGGCTAGTATTCCTGGAGTACATTTGAGGTAACCCAGGCTAGACTTGGGAGATCTGCTACCTACAAGTACTGATTAAAATGTTAGGAAAGCTTTTTCTTAAGCTGTCAGTCCTTTTCTGCCTAATTCAATCATTTAATTAATCGCTGTAGTTGGCTGGTTGTTCCTGAATGATTGATTCAAATGCAACCGAAATTAAAGTTTTATGACGCTGTAGCAAATCAGAGTTCATGTTTTAGATTGTTGGTATTTGTCACTCATTGTAAGCAATAAATTAACATTTAAATGTAATACTAAAATTTAAAATAAATGTATCTGAAACCGATAGAGAAGTAGGCCTCATGACATACAGAGACTGACTAAGACTGCCGCTGTCATTTCCTTGCATGAAGCTCTTGTGTTTCTGCAGCTGATCAGGAGAAATGGATGGCATCTAAAGATCTGAACGATTTTTTACATGATTTTTTAAAGTCAGTATGACAACACAACTCGTGCAAACATTTAGTTTTTATTTTTCAGCAGCCACACATCAGTAAGTTACTTTAATTACTACAAAACAGGAATTTGCTTTCGAATAAAGTTTTTAAGCAAGACATCTCTGTGTATGACTTTGATGGATCGAAAGTAAGGAGTTCTCAAGTACAACCTTATAAACAGTAAGGGTAGTTATTTTTTTTAGCAAACAGATTGCGTTTGAAACCAAGAAAGTCAACATAATTAGTGCAAAAGATTTTCTTTATTATTTTGCGGGTAGGACTACACGTTACGAGATATTGCTAAAAGACTTATTGGGTGCAGTCTAGAACCTACAAACATCTTTCTACGATCTCAGAGCTGAGGAATACTGCTTTTGAAAACTACTATACACATTTAAATTTTAAGAAACGCACACCAAAAACACGCATGGTACATCGATGTGAAATATTGCTATCATCGATGACATGTATCCCATGAAGGAAGAGGAATACAAGGTTCCACTCGACATTTCTAAATTCTTAAAAGGCTACAACGAAATCATTTGCCATTTAGTAAACAATTTATTTGTTTATTCTTAACATTAAAAAAAGAACAAAACAAAAAGAATAGAGCTAGAAGAACAAGAAGTTTAAGAAAAACAAACTGCGAAAGAGATTTAGAGAAATAATAAGGAAAACAGCAAAAAATCAAGACACGCTAAATGACCAAAAATAACATAACAAAAAAGACTAAGAAGAACAATAACAAAAATAAATATCAAAGTAAGAAAAACAAGTACATTATCGAAAAAGAGCAAAGAGAACAACCAGAAAAGCACAACAAGAAAATTTTTTTAAAACCCCAAAGTAACAAAAAAGATTAACAGTAAGAAGTACAACAAAAATAACAACAAAAAATTAAGAAAGCCAAGAATTTTTTTAAGTAATAAAAAGGAAATAAAGGTAAAGCAATAATAAAGTAATAATAAATAAAGTAATAAAAAGAACAAGTCCTGCAAGATAATGCTAACTATGAAAGTTAATTATAATGCAGTTTTAGACCAAACATTAACGCTTGCAACAAAAAGGGAAAGACATCCAAACTTCCAAATATTGTAAACTAAAGTGGGGAAAACCCAGGTGACGCCTAAACATTTCATGTACGATACTATTATACATTAGGTCTTTTTTTTAAAAAAAAAACCGTTCAAACTGCATGATTATCAACTTCTCTTTTTTCAGGAAAGAGTATGTTTAATCTGGTTTCTTACAAATGGAGTTTGTTTTCACATTTGGCCGCCGGACATCAGAGAGCTGCAGTTCCGAGCAAGAAGTCAGAAAGTACCCACATATTAATCAAAGTCTTCTCAGGCAGCTAATGAGCTGAGGGAGTGTTGCCGATGATCAGAAACCGTCAGGTAAACACACGGTGCGCTCGCGGCCTGTACTATGTCATACGTCAATCACATGACACATGTCGCATAGTTGTAGGTACTCTTTTGACACAAGATCCATCTTCTCCACGTCTGCTACACAACATTTATTAATGATGAAGCAAAGAGAAAAGTGGAAAATGGACAGACAAGTTAAAAGAACTAATCTACAATTAATAAGGCAAGAAGCAAGTCGAAATTTTAAAAAATCTGAAAAAAGTGTTAATGGACAATTGTAATGTTTGGATGTTTAGCCTGTCGTCAGTTTACACCTATCAAATGTTTCAGTTTCAAACAGTGGAGAAATGATGAATGGTTTTCTTCCTGTGCCAGTCTCAAGTCATGTTTACTAGTGACGTCCTCAGGCAAGCCTCTCCAGTCACGTGACCCTGTGACGTCACGTTGCTATGTCTATCCTGGAGCTGCTTTATCGTTTTAGTTCAATGGCAGGAGTAGATATCTGTGATTACTGGTTAAACGATTTTTCGAACGAACATCACAGCTTACCGAGACCGTCCAGTTAAAAAAAAAAATCATTTTTACATCTTCAACCCTCAGCAGGAACTACACCTGTGACCTCCACGCCAGCTTCTGACTGTCCCCTGCCACATCACCTGGGCCCCGGAATGGCATACCTTAAAATCTTGCACGGTGAGTGTTAGCACGGGGCAAAAAATGTCAGCTTAAACGCCCGTTTTGTAAAAGATATTAATGTCTGTGATTTGTCACTGACAGGACCAGTGTGGATTTAATGGTGGCACACTACCTTCAGTCCTCAGCCTTGTTTCAATCAGTATGAGGGTTACAATTCCTCCGCTACATCTAAAATAGTTCACTTGTTTATAAAGTAATAAAATGAATTTAACAAAATAGTGTTCTTTAACTATCTGTCTTTATCACATAGCATTGAAAATGTTTTCAGATTGTTTCTTGTGAGCTAACTTTTTTTTTTGGCTGTTGTTTATTTACTATTTTTGTATTTAATTTTTTGCGCACTCTATAATGTCTATTTCTTTTGATGAGATTTGGCTTTGTCTTATTAAGGTATGCATCGTCTTTACAAATGAGATAATTTCATAGAGAGGAGAAATGAGACTGATTGGCAATGTGCAGTGGAAATTAGAACACAGAGGAGAAAATAATTAACCTTAAAGATACGGCGTATACATAAATATTCCAGCACTAAATGTTAACGATGCAAACACACACACACACAACAAATCATATATATATATAAACTATATACAAATTATGCATACAATGATTTTCTGACACTTTACACGCCAAAAGATACTTTAAGCTGTGTAGTACACATCAGAAGAATTAATCTGCGCTGTAAACAACAGATGTGTTTAGCAGATTCCCTTTCTGTTTTGTCCAGTCGTTGCTGTTGTCGCTGTGATTGTCAGCCTACAGGGAGTGTGTGAAGCTCAGGCCACGGCTTGCCAAGTGACATTTCTAAACACCTTCACGCAATGCGTCACCAACAGCTCACTTGACGCCGACCACTTCTTGTGGCTTAACCCGGGATGGCACCGCGGGTAAACAGCCACCCGACTTACCTGCTTTTACTCAACAAGCCTGCCAGTCAGTATTGCTTGAACTCACTCACTCACTCACTCACTCACTCACTCACTCACTCACTCACTCACTCACTCACTCACTCACTCACTCACTCACTCACTCACTCACTCACTCACTCACTCACTCACTCACTCACTCACTCACTCACTCACTCACTCACTCACTCACTCACTCACTCACTCAGCAGAAAGGCAGAAAAAAAAACAAACTTCTAAATAAATCACAACTTTAGAGAGTAGTCAAACCGAGAGAATAACTAGCAGGCATTTTTTTTTTTTTTTTGCACTACACGGATGGTTTCACTATCGTTTGCTGTGAACTTGTTCTAGGAAGGAGCAGGTTCTGTTAGACTGCAGCTCCAGACTCCTGAGCAGAGTTCAGGCAGTTGCTGCAACTGTCTGCTCGGACTCTGACAAAAGCGCAGTGGTGCAGTTCCACCAGAAGGTCTTCATGAACCTCCATAAAAAATGTGCTCATCGTAAGAATCTCTTGCTTTAATGCTCTGGGATTTATTACAGATTGCTTGTACCCGTATTCCATGTATCTATTCATATATATAGATATATTGTATAAATTGTGAAGCCGTCTGAAGCCATTTTTCTAATCACTAGTAGACTCTTGTAGTTTAGTGTGTTGTGGAAAAGTCACAATGCCATAATGCATATTTATTTTCTGTTTCTCCATTTCCCTGTCGAAAATGACATGGAAACGTATGTGCTTAGAAGAGCGATCTTACCTTACTTTCCTCACTGAAATGAATAATGTCCAATCAGAAAAGCTTGCTCTTTTTCAATTCCTAACTAGTCTTTTTGAGAGGAAGATGATACAGTTTTCGTTCTCCATAATTAACATATTTTTATTCCAGCTTGCCGAGACCAGCTGGTCCCCAGCCTTCGACAATGCTACACCACGGCGGGGCTGAACTCAGCTCTCTTCCGGCCGAACATCACTTTGCCAAGATACGATCTCCTTGGTAACACGAACGATGTTGTGAATGCTTTCTGCAGGCAAGTCTTTTCCGAACTGCTATAGAGATAAAACAAGAGTAATTTTAATTTTTTTTTTTTTTGGTCTTAAGAACGCAAGCTATCCAAACTATAACGAATTTTCTGCCCTTAATTTTTGTTTGTTAAAAATATTCGTTTTTTTTCTTTCTCTGTTCCTAAAACTCTGGGAAAGAAGAGATTGACAAAGTCAGTCGATGGTATCTTGCTGAGCGTCACGTGGTATATCAAGGATAGCATAATATCATTTTTGTGACAAAAACTTCCCAAGACTAATATGAACATTATTTTTAACGTGGACTGTAACAATATTCTAACATTATTCTTGCAGTAAAAGAATCACTTTGGTGGAATGCATGCAAAGCAAGGTAGCGGGGTGTCCTGAAGCCCCCCAAATTCTGGGGTCTATCGGAATGGACCTACAGTCATTCAACGAGACCATCGCCTTCCTCTGCGACAACAGCCCCAGTGAGTATTCTTGACCAGCAGACATCTTTAACAGAATGTACCCGAACGACACAAACACCTGTCGCAGAGTAGGCATCAGTAGCCACCCGATTAGGACGAGTGACTATGTTTAAACAATGCTGCCAATGAGGGAAGTTTTAACGGTAATCATACACTTTCATGACATTTACTTGCCATCACAGCTGACAATGAATAGATGACTTTTGACTTGCCTTACTAGCTGTTGTCCTCTTCCTCTGAATATTTCAAACTCTATAATACTCAAGAGTAAGTGATTTTAATTAAATATGATCTAGAATATTTTAAAATACTTCCAGAACAAAGGCTTCAGTGATCTGTTTTGGTATTATCCACGAGGGTGTTCCCGAATTTCCGTCTAGCCTCTGTGTTCTGACAATCACTGCATAGCATGGAACTTATTGTGAAGCAAGTTAAGTGTTTGAAAACCCCTAAACCGTTATCTGAGGGCGCTGCCAGCCCGTAGCTACCCTCCCTTGTACGAAAAAGCAGCTTCAATAGAGACTGTGTTGTAACAAAGTTTAATGTTCAATCACTCAAATGTTTCTGCGCGTGCTGTCCGTTAAGTCTACCTGCTAGGAGCTCGATGTTCGGCAAACGTCAGCGCGGAAGAGACGAAATGTCAGAATACCATGACAACGGAGTTACGGCAGCTGGAGTATCAGTTCCAGACACTGGACATCTCCGAGGCTGTCTTTGCCGCCGATATCTGCAGGTGAGATCTTGTGAAACTTTCTGGTCAGAGAAACGCAATCTTTATGAGTCAAGAATACTACAGTATTATCATTGAACCTTTATTATGTAGAAACAGTGATAGCGCATCGTTGATTTTGAGCAATTACTTGCATTAATTTGTTTCCTTCTTCGCAACACACCTTTCGATAGTCAAGATTAAATAAAACTCGTGACCCTTACCTTATTATCACTGCTGTATGCCAGGTACTCCCTAACAACCTAACAACAAAGCTTTAGGGAAACGCCTCAGAACTCTACCTTGGTAACATTATAATAAACAGCTGTAATATAATATTTAGATAAGTATTTTTAAAAGTCACTTATGGCGATAAAAGCAGATTATTCTTTAATAAGCCAATATTCTAAATCATCCTACATATCCAAAACTGGTTTGTTTCTACCAAACCTGGGTATCTTTCCCAAAAGCACACGATTGTTTATCTTTTGCTTATGACAAAGAGAAAGATTGATGAACTTCAGGGGATAAAAAAAAATATGCTGTAACATATATCAAAAAAGGGGGAAAAGAATAAGAAGGGGTCAAGCTAGAATGTATTTTCCGTTACCCAGGCGAAAATGCCTTCAACAAAAACAGTAAAAATAATGATTGTTTACTGTCGACAGAATACGAATGGATCACACTCGCTGTGACCTTGTACGGCCTGGCCAGAAGAGATACTGTGACAAAGTGCCCGGATGTAGTTTTAGGCCTGCGCAGAGAGCAGGAGTGTGCGCTGCTTCCGGTGACCTGCAAAAGAGTTCTGGCTGATCGAGTGATCGACATGTGTGACCCAGTTCGTTTCCTTAGAGATAAGCGACAGAATTTTATTACTGCTTCCGGTTTAACCAGTGGAACAACATTCCAAATGTCTTTCTCTTACATTCTTGTTGCAGTTTCCATCCTGTTTTATTGCTGTATTCCTATTTGACATAGGACCTCATCTCGGCTTCAAAGCAAATAAATGGATTGCATTTACAGAAGTATTAAAAGTCATAACTGTTTCTGTCCCCGAACCTTTCATCACCATGCCATCATGCCTAAAGCCATCTCTATGTATATTTCAATAGCATCTTATCTAAAATCTTAAAGACTATCGTGTTTTTGTGAAGCCAGAATGAGCTAAAACTTAGGTGATAGGTATAGAACAATTACCTGCGACATGGTCAAGAAATTCAAACTGGAATCACTTCTCATTTTCTCATTCAATTCTAAAGTTTACAATATGTATATAACACAAAACAAACTTCCATTAACATTATATAGTTCATCAATCATTGATGTTCCCTGTGTACATAGTGTCAGATTTTTTTGCACAGCTCAAGTTTACATGTTTGTTCATTCATAGAACCTGTTTATCTTCTTCTACTTTTCGACTTGGTTTCTGTGACAAATTAAATACTCTAAAAATTTCAGCATCTGTATTACTTCATGCTATAACTGACCTCTCACCGATTCTTATAGCTTTTGTTCTTCTATCCTCGATCATTCACTTACCGACTCTTTTTTTTCATTTTCCTCTGCAACTTTTGCCTGCCTTTCAAGATATTTGTTCTATAAAATTATTTACAAAATTTTTAATTAAAACGAAGACTTTATATAACTGAATCAACTATTTCAAACAGCAAATAATAAAATCGTGATCTTGCTCACTAGAAATTTGCACTTGTCCTTTATTTTCAGTCCTACGCTTGTTGTTCATGCACGTGAACGATTTCTAGGTTAGCGTAAATTATTCTCATTATTCCTAAACTTAATCCAAACATATTAACATATCATGGATAATTTTAACGATTATTTTGTGAGACATTTTGAAGTATTTAAATAATTTCTGAATTTAAATTTGGCAGACCCTAGAAACTTGATAGCTTCATCGTTGTGTCATCTGACTTGAAAATACTTTACCTGAAGTGGGCATGAAGTGTTTTGATTAACAGTCTCTTTACCACCCAACACAAGTCTGAGCATCGAATTGCCAGATATATACAATATTCGTTTTTATAGAATTCTAGTTCTGTCAGACAAATTTGGATTTTGCGACCTTCTTTCAATATCGCTCAATGGCATGTTTCGGGTCGAGGGTACAAGAAGAAAGTGCAAGCTGAAGGATCTCTACGTATCTCTTACTGTAGGGGACGGTCATTACAGTGAACAAGAAAATAAATCCAGAAAAAAGATCATCACATCACAAAGCAAAGAGGTTCCTCTACTACTTCAACAAGCGAGAACGTCCTCACCTTGTTGATAGCGTCAATAAGTGATAATGAGTTTTTAATGAGCAGCCTTATGTGAGCCATAAAACTAAAGCCTCTGTTCTGATTGGTCTACAGCCCTCGTGAGTCAGCAGAGGTCGTTTCAACTTAAAACTTTGAGTCGCCGGTATAATATCCTTCACTTTTTGACGGATGAGATGCAAAACTTTGCCTCCCATTCCCCTCCCCCTACTTCTCCCCCTTGGCAGAGTATTTGAATTATTGTTCCTAGCTCTAGCTTTATATCTATTACTGTCCGAAGGCCGAGATGGTTTGGCTCTAGGGAAGCAATAAATTGTGTCGAACTGTGAGAAACTTGCTGTCGAAACAGAGATGATCAGTACGTTGGGATATTCAGTACGTGGCAATTCAACCTGTTGACTACATGTTTCTACTAGCACCCAGCATAGCTTTTTGCACACACCACAACAATAAGACTACAGCGAACAAACATGGCTGTACTGTATGTCATAAAGAGCATAAAGTCAAGAAGAATGTACGCAGATGGTTGGTCTGTTTAATTTTTCCTTCCACTCTTTATTTTTCAATGTGATCTTGTTTTATTCATTTCCATTCATGTCAATATCATATTTTGATTCAGTAATCTTTACAGATATGGCGGAGTTCAAATACTTTCAATAATGAGAAACCTATAGCTGATTAACTAGCAACGAACCTCTTGACCGTTACTGTAAACTAAACAATTAAAGGTGAAACACATTCCATTTACCTGCATAGAGGACAAGAATTACTTTGCAAAATTGCAGTTGGCTAAGTGAAATAAAAAGACAAAAGTCCTCAAAATGCCATAAAAATTATCTTAACCTAATTAACATTTAAACTGTAATTGCAAAACAGTAAATAAAGATGTGTCAACTGCTCTTTTTTTAAGCGAGAACTTCTTAACTCAAACAACAGCTACACGAGGAGAGAATGACTGCGACTGCCCAGTAGTCAACTGTGGAAAGTAGAGGTTAGAAGCGGTCAGCAGGCGGATCAGCCTCTCGTGATGGTCACTGGCCTGCGGGGAAGTAGATGCTGTCCGCCCAAGAACCAACTGACACGTCACCCTTCCGGGGTTAGGACTGTACTTTACACAAGGAAAGCTGACATCCCTTCAATCAACTCTCTGTGTAGGAGGACCCTCCCAAACTGTTGCCCCGAGCTAAGTCACCTGTCTGTCACGTGACGCAGCGTCCTGACCCAAAGGTCATCTTCGCCTAATTGAGAGGTTAGCGGTTAACTCTTTAAAAGGGCTTTAGTGCCACGCGACTCCAACACCATTTTCGAGGTCGCTAACCGATGCGAACCTCTGCTCATAAAAGATAGTGTATACAGTAGCCTTTAAAAAAAGCCAAGAAACCAAAAAAGAAACCTAGAAGAATCAACAAAAACATTGAAGACTTGGAAAACTGCAAAAGAAAAACTACTACAGCATTTTAATATACAATGAGTCGTCAATTTATTTCACTAATTGCAGGTGAGTTTATTTGTTTGATTATTTGTCTCGTGGCTTTCGCAGTTTTTGTTCCTTATCAGCATATGGCAGAACGAGAAAGACTTCGTAAACAATAATAATAAACTGCTAGACAAAATATGAAGAAGTAAAATAATAACATTTAGGTGATTTGTACATGGTAACAGGGGATACTTATCAGAGCTGTGAATATTGTTACACTGTGCTCAATCATCTAACGATTGGAAAAATTTGCCCAACATCTGGAAGGATTATGTGGGTTATTTAGACTGAAAAAAGCAACTTTTTTTGGACAAATATTCTTGAATACAATTTTAGAAAGATTATGAAATAAGCATGGGCAAATACTAAAAGTGCCTAATTCAACTAGTGTCAAAGTATGTGAAGAACTGCAAAGTCTTTATATCTAAATTACGAAAAGCTTGTAGGATATAAAACCTTTTCTTCATCTTCGTTCCAACTTTCATCATTTGTAAGTTCTAACGAGAATAATCATCTAACTTGTCTAAAGCTTGTTATTGGTAGATGTCAGTTCTAGCCTGCTCACGGCTGAAAACGATCTCAAGTCAAACTTCTAGCTGCTCTGTCTCCACGTCATTCTTTTTTTCCCTCTTTCTTTCATTTGTCGGTCTTTGCTTACTTTATCTGATCATGAAAAATGTCTGGTAAAGTCAGCCATCTTGTCATCAGATCATCAGTCAGCACGCTTCGAAATTTAACTGAAAGACATACTGCTCAATCTACTTCAGCAGCTCTCTGCGCCTGCGCTGTGGTTTCTTCCGCTCAAGGACAGGGGCCTCAGCAGCCACAGCAGCCACAGCAGCCACCACAGCCTGGACCATGCACGACTGGTCTAGAGGAGCAGCTTCCCACCCAGTGCTTCGCAGCTAATGGGGTAGACTACCAGGGGGTGCTTTTCCTTCTGTCTGGCAACCGGACCGGAGCCATTCCCGCAGGCTACGACTTCGCTTCCTTCAGAAAAGCTTTGTGCGAGTGAGTCGTGAATTTAGCCTCGCGCCAGCGAAAATATTGCCGTGGGCAAGTGGCATATATATATATCAATTCATATTGCTAATATATCAGTGGCAAATAAATACTGTCTTTTGTGTTCAAAGGCTGGATACACAGTCCACTAACTACGTCTAGAGTGTACTGTGACCAGGTCCTTGGTCAACTTGCTGTTAGAACTCGTTGAACCCCTTGAGAGTGTGAGATTGTGTCGCTTTCGTTGTCTTTTGTCTGTTTTGTTGCTTTCGACCCTCTCTTGCTTGTACATGTGTGAAGAAGAGCACGCTTACATCGTAAAGACTGCTTCAATGTTGTGTAGTAAAGTCCACAGGCATTTTCAGCCCAGAGCCTCATGTATTCCTACAGTTTAACAATTATTCAGTATCTTTGGTATGTTTTAATCAAGGGACAAACAGGACCTCATTATTCCCTGTGTACTGAGAATGATGCAGTCCTGGAACAGAACCACTTGCACACTTCAGGACAGGGAGCTCATGATGGCCAGGGGTGGACAACTGTTAGCCTATTTGGACGCAATATGTGGAAGTGGTCAGTAGATCAGTTCATGGTCTTCCTAAAGAAAACATTCTAATGTTTTGTTTTTATCATCATGGCTATCATTGTCTTTGTCAGAACACAAGCAAATATCTACGTACAGTCCACAAAATTTAAATTGCTGATCAAAAGCAAGATCTTTCAAGTATTATGCTACTGAAAGCAACTAACATTTGTCAATAAAACACATCAATTGCAGCTTGCGAAGGGGAAGCGACACAGAGGATGCTGCAGTGTTTCGCGGCAGCTCAGTTGGACCCAACCCCTTTCCTGAACCCCAACGCCACTCTTCTCAGTGACAGGTTCCCCATGATTGGCGACAGCATGGCGAATGCGGACAACTTCTGCAGGCTAGTGAACCGACTTCTCCATACTAAATTTCCTTATCTTCGACCAGTTTTCATGCTTTGTGGAGTTCTTCCTTATCCTTTTGTGCTTTCCGTCTTATTTCTCTCATTTTTTGTCTATATCTTGTGTTTTGTTTGTTTGCATCATTGTTTCTTTCTATTGCTTCATTCCTTCTATCATTTGATTAATCGGCCTAACGACGATTTCGCCTTAGACCACTATTTTACTCAGAACGAGGTTGAATGAAAGAAAGTAAAATGCTGCCAAAAAAGTAAAGAGAACCGAAAGAAATATTTTTATTATGCATCCGATACTTTTGTATTTAAACTTTTCATTTCAAGCCAAAATATTGGAAGGATAAGAAGTGACAAATAAAAAGAAATTAAATGAAGAAACAGCCCAAACAAACCAAATAAGTGTAAAAACCACAATAGTTTAAACGAATTGGTTCAAAGGAAGTAAAAAAGTTAAAATATTGAGTTTTCCCTGATATTTGTGTGTGTGTCTCCCAGATAGCATTCAAACATTTTAAAATAAAAGACGGATCAATGTCATATCATTTCTGATGTTCCATAACAACAGTACAATGTTTGATTGCTATTCGGATAAAAATATTGATAGTACCCACATCTCGCATTGTTTATGACACTTTTCCCTTGCCGACCATAGGGACGTATTTGTCCCATGCTGTATCTCAAAAACTGGGAATATCCGTTTCAAATAAACATTTTTGGAATCTACAGGTCATTTTACCCCTAAATATGTCAGAATAACTAAAATTATATGCATATAATACTTACGGTCCTCAAAGGGTCAAGCGTCAAAAAAGACAATAAATACTGTAAATCTTTGATTGATTTATTTATTTATCGGTTTATTAAACAGACTTAAAACCCAGCTATTTTCGTGCCTGACCCCCGTGAGCGACTCCTGTCCTGCCTTTGCCAAGCGACTGTATGCCCTGGGCATTGACATCCGGGCCATGGACAGCGCCACCACTCTCCTGTGCACCAACACGGCCCGTAAGTGTCTCCGAACATCCCGACACGGGTGGATGATTATACAGCTGAACACAGTCTAGAAGAAATGCGTGTGTAAATGTGTACAAGTGGATTTGTAAACAACACTCAAGTGTAGTATGTGTGTTAGAGAGAAAGAGAGAGTGAGCGAAAGTGAGAAGAGTTAGAGAGAAAGAGAGGCTTTTTGGTTGGTTGGTGTTTAATGCCGTGCCAGCAACTACGGCTATATCACGGCAAGAGAAAGAGAGGCGGGGAGCAGAAAATGGAAAGAGTGGAAGAGCATTATCCACACAGTCACTGTTACGACCATGTTTTTTTCTAGAATACTTGCAGGCTTTGCAGTGTTTCGCCAATCCGACGCCTTCAGTCGCGCAGTGCTTGTCTCAGTCGGAGACCCTCGTGGTGCAGACTCTTGATGGTAGATACAGGACAGGAGCTCTTGCACCATCACAGTTTCTACCAAGCCTTTGCGAGTAGGGTTACATTTTAGTTTGTACCAGAAAATTTTACAAAATGAAGATAAATGAAAGACTGACAAATGAAAGTCAACACTTCCTCTTTATTTCTAGTCTTTCTTTTGCTGTCTTCTTTTAAATTGTATTATTATTTTTAAATTGGAAGCTCCTTTCATTTATATATATATATATAATTATTTTTATATACAATATAAAATCTAGACATTCTTCTTCTCTGATGCTCTTTAATTCTTTAATAATTCCTTCGTGGTGATTTTTTCACTTTGTCCTTATATCTATATATGTGTGTTCTAACTTAAAGTCGATAAGAAACAAATTGCTTCCTGTTTGAGACCTCTGTCTGTATGGAATTTGCACGTTTCCTCCTTGTATAGAGGAGTGATCCTTTTCCCTAATTCGGTTTGTTTAGAAGTTTCTTGATTTTTTTATATAAAATGTTATTATATCATATAAACGTATCCTTTGTTTGTGTGCATATTAATTAGTCTGTTATTAAATTGAATTTTTTGTATCAGTTACATTTATTTCGTTATACATCGTTTCACTCGAAGAATTCTATCTCGTCAAGTGTATAAAATCCTACTAAATTTCGGGTCATCGTAGAAATAGTAAACGTCATCTGACAAACAAGAAACAAAGAAAAATGAATGAAAAGGTAAGTCCTATGAAGGAAACCAAAACCAGAAAAAAACAACAAAATCTAGATATCTGTTAGGGTTATATTTATTCCTTTGTTGTCAGTCCGTCCTTCCGTCTGTATGTATGTCCGTCCTCACAATTCTGGCCTTTCTGATAAAGGTATAGCGAGAAAAACTTTGCACTTATCGCTAATCTCTTTTCCTATATTCCACGCCTGCCCCACTCAACCTTTATTTTTTTTCTTTTGCAGAATAAAGCTGAGTCAGATACAAGTGTAAGCTGACAGCCTACGGTGAATCGTGCAGTAACTTCGTTGCTCTTCGTAAGTCCTTCGACTGCGCCATCTTGCCCTCCCCTTGCCGAAGCATCGCGTCCTTCAACGCCGTGTGCGGAGCTGCGCAGTGACCTCAGACTAGCACTTGACCTGCCAAACCCTCATCGCATGCCACAGATATCAGAAAACAAATAGAATTACGAATACACTGAGAGCAAACTATAAAAAGACAGTAAATTATAATATTGCTATAGTAATTACAGAAGTATAAATACTTGTTAACTGCTAGCAGCAAAAGAATGTTTGTTTTAGTGAATTAACCATCGAAATAGTTCAAAACCAAATTACCTTTTTAGGTAAAAAAACACATGGAATATTATGGTTCTGTATGCTTGAGGGTATGAAAAAGAAGACGCAAAAGATTAGTGTGGATAAAGTAGATGCTTCGAACATGTGAAGTTTTTTTCGCTGCTATGTTATTTTCACAATAGCCTTACAATGTCTTGAAGTCGACAGATCTCACACGGAATAGTTATGAAATATATTATTATAAGACACAGAAGTGTACACAATGTCTTGAAATAAAAATCACCTTGGCAGTCTGTCTTTCGTTGTGGTTTTGCTCTGAGTTGACAAAAATGGCACTTCATTGTTTTTATCAAGAACTGAAAGAAACAAAAAGAAAACTAAATAGTAGGGGATATTCACGTTGCTTTAACTGGTGTAGGCGATTTCTGATTGATGATGCGTGATGATGACGACAGCAACGAAGATGTCCGATTGACTGTAAATTGCAAGAAGTTATCTCATTTGCAGTTCTGTTGCTCGTTCATCGGTTTATTCACACTTTCTTTGTATCCCCGTCGCGTGCGGGTTAGCTGTACATGCTTCTTTGGATGTATGTGCGTGCACGCGAAGGTGAGCGCGAGTGTCGTGTGGCGTCTGAAAAGTAACATTGTTGGTGTTACAATTGCTTTAATTCCAAACAACTACGGGGTTTCTCCTTTAAAAATTATTCCCCTTTGAGTCTAATGCACTTTTCATCTTCCTCTATCGTGTTTTTATGCACTGGTGGAAAGATTTTTCTGGGATGCCCCTCAGCTCGTCATTACCGTCGTCTGCTTCACTATAACAGCGCACCTGCTCACAAACAACATTCGCATCCGACAGTTCATGGCCGAGAAGAACATAGCCGTCCTGGAAAAACCTTCCCATTCACCTGATCTTGCTCGATGTGACTTTTTTCTTTTCCCTAAGCTCAAGGGGATCATCAAGGGGATACCTTTTGAAAACGTATAAACCCTCAAAAGGTCCGTACCGATGGAGCACATGGGCATTGCAAAAAAATAATTCCAGAAGTGCAACGAAGCATGGCAGAGAAGAATTTAAATATGTGCGCTAGATTTGAGGGGGGTTACTTTGAAGAGTGTCCCAACTGGAAAGGGATGCCCAGAACCGGGTCCGATGGCGGGTGTGCTTGCGGCCCTATGGGGCAAATAGGCGCAAGAAGACTTTGAAGAGTAAAGCATGAAATTTGTTGTTTAGAATATAAATTTTGTGACACCAGTTCCGTTTACTTTTCAGACATACCTCGTTTGTGCGTGCGTGTATATACTATAAATTCGTTTATTTGGTGCCGTCTACAACCTTATTGTAAGTCGCACAGCACTTGATTCCGTGATATTATATTTAGTTATATGTGAAGTAATGTCCAATCGTCCCAAGAATCCACAAATTCACATGTTAAACTATGTTATGTTCCAAAAGGGTGAACATTTCTAATAGCGGGTGCAGTGGCATTTGATGTCAGTCTAAAACAGTGACATAATACAGCGTCTATTTCTAGATAATTAAAAAGAAATGAAATTCCATTTCAACATGTAATCGTTATCTATATCAAAAGCCCATATCTTGACTCGATTTCGCTGATCCAAAAGATCTAAAACATTCTTCAAGCAAGTAAACGAGATAGTGTTATACACCTTCGCATTCATCCCTTGATTTCTGCACAAAAACTTTTAGAACACAAACTGTCTTTATTCTGTTTCAGGCTTTCCGTAGGTTCTGCTTATTTTTCCTGCCTATTCACTACACCCCACTCTGGCAACTCACCAATTTTTTAGACAATCGCCTTTTCACTATTTCCAAAGTGAATAGAAAATTGATTAACATATGTTCAGTCATTAAAAGTTATTTCTGCAAAATTTTCTTCCACATGCCATTCACTATCATCAGTCAGTTGACATTCCAACGTGCATGGAAGACAACTCTTTTGACCGAGCGCTATACGGACATTATTAATCCGTCGTTCGTTGTCTCCCTTTGTGCAATCGTGTCTTTAACCATTGTCTTTTTAGCAGCTTGCGTTAGTCGAGGATTTCTGACATACTGGGGGAAGCGACAGAAAAATGAACGGCCTGTCTATATGCTCATATAGTGTCTTTCTGTATGAACTGCTTCGCACAGAAGTACAAACATCGCTTTGCCCAGAAAGAGGCCAACAAATAAATACAGTGTAATTAACCAATAATTTATTTAATTTGTAAAGCGCATTTCCCCCTTACGGAGAAGAGCTCAATAAGCTTTGTACAAAAGACTTCAAACAAACCGAGATTTCTAACTATACAATAAAGAAATAAGCAACGGCATGGCATCGTGGCAAAGCTAAGTGGTGTATGCATCACGTTGTCAAGGACTTAACCATTGGACCTCAAGTCACGTATTCAAAGATATTTGTAATATCCCAAGTTTAACCTCTTTATGTGCGGGATTGTGTCTGTATGATTATGGCTACAGAACTTGGAGGTGGAGGTATGGGATGGTGGTGGGTGGGTGGTACACATTACGATTTGGAGAAATATATTTTATTCTGAGATCAGGGAACACAGCCATTTAAAAAAAATCTGCATCCTACTATAGACCTTTAATAACAAGGTTTGACTCAACACCTAAACTGAGAAGCAGATCTCGAGCTACCCATGAAAAAAAAAAAAAAAAAAAAATATCAAGAAATTACCAACTCTGCGAACGAATAGTCACATCACTCAAGACACCCAGCATCTGCAATTTCACTGCTCACGAACATTATTTCATAAAATAAATAGACTCAGAGGAGCGACGACATTGAATTAGACTCGAGAACGGAGTTACCTCCCGTGAGTCACGTGCTTCCTGTTTCGTTCCTGTTGCTTAATGAGAACGTCCCTCGCCTTGGGGAAACGCTGCTCGTTGTAGACACAGAGTCTGGGAGGCGCCCACCTCACGCTTTATCGATGAAACCGAGGTTGGAAATAGAGAAGATGATGCAGTACGTGGATAGGATCGGTCGACGAACGTCATGACGACACCTGGGGCCGGCGGCACCGGCCCGAGGTAGAGGGAGAGCCCATCCTTTAATGAATTAGAGACTCATTACGTCTGTCCTGCCTTCACTTCCTAGTTTTCTACTGTAGAGAATACCTGGCGGTCGAGCGCAGACATTGACAACCTTTCAATCACACTCAGACGGCGAGTCTTCGCCCGTCACGGCTGCCCCGAGCTCAAGCATCACGTGACTAGGACCCCTGACCAGGAAATAAGTTTTCTATTCATAGGACGTCGACGGGGAATGTGTTCGCTAAACTGACAAGAAAAAGCAGCTTTGGCGCTTACGATTCTGGAAAAAAGGAACATCAGGTGTTTTGACTAAATAGTTTGAATCTTCATACACTGGAGCTCTTCAATCCAATTGAACGAGACTAGCACAGCCACTGATAGCACACAAAAAACTATTTTAGGATAAGTTTCACATTTGCTGGACGATAATATCGAGGTAGGACATCTCACGCAATGTTTCTTCACTTTACTCCAATAACTACAAGGTGAGTTGGTATCGATCGTGGTGTTTCTTCTGCCATTTATACTTCTGTTACTCTTTCTTTTTATTTCTTGCTGTATGCCTCTCTTTTCTTCCTCTCTCTTTTAAATATTCGCTGAATACTTTAAGTATTCTGCATTTCAATATTCATTACTTTGACTGTACAGAAAATAATACCTCATTTCCATTAATTTATTTTTCTGCTTACAATCGTTATATGAATTCCTGTGTTCGTCAGTTTCCATCGTCTGCATTATCCTGTCATCTGTCCGCGGGCAAGTGCAGCCCGGACAATGTAGCAATGGCTTGGAGGAGCAGCTACCCACCCAGTGTTTCTCTGCAAATGGGGTGGATTATCAGGGCGTCCTGTTTGTCCTGTCTGGTAATAGAACGGGTGCTATACCCTCTGGCATGGATTACAACAGCTTCCGGAGCCTAATGTGTCAGTAAGTAGCAATCGTTCAAAGTTCTTCATGGGTATCAGCTCAGGAGTCACATGAGGCAACGACACATATTCCAGTCACCTCTAAGATCTAGTCACATTAGTCACCCTGGTGTGAATACATGCATGCATACTCATATACACACAACCATTACAACAAATCTGCGTCCGTGTGTACACTTAAATTTGAAAACAAATTATAAAGAGCCTGCTTTTGCATAAATCCAAGCACCAGTGCAGTTAAATATATAGAGTGTCATTTCTTCGTTTCCTTGTTGTTGTTTTGTTTCTCTGTTTCTTTCTTTTTTTCTGAATCTCTGAAACTTATCTTTTTTACTCCTCGCTTATACCTTTTTCCCAGCATACTCTCATTTATTATTTATTATAAGGCTTACCAAAGTCGCTTGCCTTTACGTTACATTTCTGTCAAACTTTTATCATAAACTCGTCTCGTTCGGCTCTAAAGGTCGGCCAAGCAAGACCTCATCGTGCCATGTATGCTCAAGCTGATGCAAAAATGGAATGTGACTACTTGTACCGAGCAAGACAGACAACTTATGGCATCCAGGGGCGGACAAATACTCGCATTCATGGAGAACGTCTGTACAGATCGTAAGAAAACAGTTTAAAAACAATTAAACAAACAGACAACTTTCAAATCAGAGCAAAGATGTCACAAAAGCCTCCCCTCTCATCAATTAAACACTTATATTATCATTATGTTATGAGAATTTATATTATTAAACGTTTCTCAGGTGCAAAACCTTCAAAACTTAAAAAAATAATATATATATTTATGGAGGGGGGCGTTTATGATTGAGAGGAAGTGTTTTTGTGTTTGAGAGAAAGAGCTTGCTTCAGCAATGCATAATGAGTGAATAAGAAAATAAATAAATTGCAGCTTGTGAGGGCACCGCAATACAGACTCTGATTCAGTGTTTTGCCGCGGTGCAAGTGGATCCGACCCCCATTCTTCATCCTAATGCCACAATTATCAGCGACAAATACTCCATCATCGGCAACAACTCAGATAGTGCAAAAACCTTCTGCAAGTAAGTAACCAATCGGAATTGTTTCCTTATCTTTACTACTATGCATCAAATATTTTTCTTCTATCCTGCTTTCATCACTATCCACATTTTCCCCGAGAATATAAAAGTCGTGTTTCCTTTTGTCTTTCTTTCTGTACTCACAAAAGGATGCAGATAAGATAAACTATAGTCGTAATTTTTTAATGCTTGAAACTCTCATTCATAGTGGAAAACGGCCCCTGTACAAAAGTAGTGCTGTCGTTAGGAACAATAATAAAAGCTTATTAAAATTTATTAAAAAAAAACAGAAAAAAATAACTGACCACCAAAGCTGGAAATCAACTCTATAACTAAAGAATTCACTCAGGCTTTAGAATTTCTGTTGGGTCTATCAAGATCCCAATAAAAAGACTCAAACGATCAAGCCTTGCAAATGATTACACTCTTCAAGATGAGAATAATTTATTATAAACAGTTCCATGCAGATTAAATAAAATGTTGCAGCATTTTCTGTGTACACTCCCTCTGTTTACAGCACTCTCATCAGCTGATAACATTGAGGTATTATTATTATCTTTTTTTTTTACATTGTCGACATGTCGAAAGCACGTGACTTCATTCTTGAACTGTTCCCCTTGTCCATAGCTCCAGGACACGTCTCTTCTCGTGCCTCGCCCCACTCAGCAATTCTTGCCCATCCTTGATCAATCGTCTCTACCTCAAGGGGGTCGATCTGGAAGCTATGGAACGGTCAACAGATGTTTTGTGCAAAGACATTGACCGTAAGTGGGAAAACGTACACATTTTTTCACAACACACGATGTGTCCAACTGTCTGAGATAGTATTAAGTTTAGGCTAACGAAGACCGTACATGTCAGGTCCGATTCATTTTACGTAATGACGCAAATGTTAACGATGTTAGGTGATCAATGACAGAAAGATAAGACTTTATTTATCCTAGATGGCAATTCGGGGCAGCTCGATATAAAAGCTAAAACAATACTACAACATACGCATATCGGCCTAACAGACTCAGACATTCATGGTTCAGACAGCTGTGTTCATTCGCGCACAGTATCATTCGAGAAGTCGTACGGCCGAAACAATGAAGGACGAAATTGTTATTGTACCAGGCAATAAGTTCACCCAAAGCTACACCATGGATATCTACTGGCCTGCTAAGAAGAGAGAGCAAAGATGTAGTGTGTCATTAGAGAATTTGACGAGATATTGACCTCCATGGATTACTACGACAATTGTTGTATACAATGATAAACAAAAGCGGGGGAAGCGCAGTGTTGTGGTGACCACAGTGCATGTTGTGATGTAGTCGGAAAATGTGCCAATGACAAGTTCTCGTTACTGCCTGTCAAGCCAAAAAGTGAATGATAATAGCTGATGGTCGAGGGAAAAACTCGTCACGGAGTCTTCTAGCTAGGATATGTGATTGGATGATGTTCAAAGCCGATGAGCAGTCAGCAAACTACAGTCGTGCATGAGCATTTGGATTCTTGAGGTGTTTGAACAAAGTATATAGGACAAACAGTTTAACATCATCAACACTCCGTTTGGACTAGTATGTAAATTGCAAGGAGTCAAGATATTTGTTAGTGGCATTTAGAATCAGTGCTTTGATGATTGTCTCCAATACTTTCATGACAAACAATTTTATGGCCACTGATCTAAAGTCATTGAGATGCTGATCGCCCCTATCGGATCTTTTCTATTGTTTGTAATGAATTTTATTATATGTAAGTCAAGCGCTTACACAGGCACGCAAAATCATACGCATAAACTTTAACGAACTCGCAAACACGCACTCATGCAGGCACGCGCACGCGCACACACACACACATATATTAATACAGTGCCATATACTAAACAGATTCTTAATATTATCAGTTGCTTTCTACAAAATTTCATGAGATGTTTGCATGGGTGTTGCAGAGTATACTCGAGGACTACAGTGCTTTACGCAGCCACTGCCCGCAACCGCACAGTGCCAACAGCAGAGCAGTCTGTTTATGCTACAGGTCTTAGAGGAGAGGTTCCGAATCGGGTCGACCAAACCCTCAGATTTTATGAGTCGCCTCTGCCAGTAGGTCCAAAACACACTTTCCAATGCTGTACAGTTGCTGCTTTTGCCCTTGTTACATTTGAAGTTGCTTCTAATCAATTAATAAATTAGTTAATCAATCAATCTATCAACCAAGTAACTTGCTAGCAAAAGAAAACGTAAATCATAGTCGTTGGTTCAAACATCACTCCCACAGTGCCACTTCCGTCTACGGACCTTTGGATATTTTTTTGCATTTCAGTGTTATACACTCATCTTCATTTTAACCTTCAAATCTCTCTTGATAAACGTATTTCTTTAGAGAATACATCATTTGTTCGTTTTCGTCTTGTTTGACGGAATATGAACATTGTTGGTGATTTTGATTTTGAATAATGTTCAGTTTAACAATAATAATAATATTTGTTATTATTTGTTGTTGTTGTTGTTGTTGTTATTATTATTGATCTCAGCCATTGCAGTGACGATTCTAGACGTCCTAGAAAATTCATCTATCACGAAGCTCGCAATTTCCGCTGAGCACCAGGACCACTGGAAGCTGGAGAGCAGTTCATCGAGCAGAGGATTATTAATGCCTTTATCTATTATTTCAGAATCAGATTATATGCATATACTTCATATCATGTGCACGCTTGGAAAGTTGTAATCGTGTGGAATGGAGGGTTTAAGTGAAGGTAAAATTAGGAAAAGCGCGCCACCTTTGCTAGATAAATGGATAGAAGGGATGTTTGACATTATTTTGCTGGAAAACTTGTTTCCTGTCACGGTGGCTTTACATTGTTTCTCTCTCTCTCCTCTCTCTCTCCTGCTTTATTTGTATAATGCTTGTATCGGAGCGTAGAGTTGCGTGCCGTTAACTGTCTTTGTCGGATGATAGGATGTTTCTGTCGTTTTCCCCCTTGATTAGAATTAGACCCGGCAGATAACGCTCGTGGAAACAATAAACAGCTCTTCAGAAAAGAGAATCCCTGAGGAATTATAAGACATTTTTTTTGGAATTCACTGATCCAAATCTGAATTTTTTTTTTTTTCAGAACGAGACTCAGCCACGTGGACTGCGAACTGAAAGCTTATGGCCAGTCGTGCGATGTCCAGCTTATCTCCCTTCGTAGTACTGTGGAATGTACGACTCTGCCTCGCCCGTGCAGAGAAACTTCTAGCATCAAACCGGTTTTCGACTCTCTGTGCAAAACGGTCACTACACCCTCTCCAGCAGCCACTGTTCGTCCAACTCAAGCTCCATCAAGCAATAGCGGTGGTTCGCAAAGCGGAGGCAATTCAGTGTCTGGTGCTGTATCAGGACCCAGGTCGACGTCATCCCGCCTAACGGCCACCAGTCACATAGTGTCTACTCTTGTCATGCTAACATGTATGGCGCTTTTGTAAAGAAAGCAAGAAATAAAGGAACGATTTTAGTTAAAAATATTTACAACAATTACTCATTAGGAATAGGAAAAAACTGCTCATAGCATAACGTTGACGGTGATTCTGAGTAATGAGTCTGCGCTTGTAACCTTGTCCTTGTAGGAAATGATCCGCCGATACAAATATGCTCTTGGCATTCAAGATGCCTTATAGTTTTTTTTAATCTCTTTTAAATAATAATAAATGTTTTGACAGACATTTGTGGTGGATGCAACATTTGATTTATTAATTTGCCCTTGGTTTTCCAAATCAACTGAAACCAGTTACGCATCGGAATAATACTGAGTTCATTATAGTTCCAAGATTAAAGTGTCAAGTCCTGTGTTTCTTGTACCATGTTTGCTTTTGTTAAATGCAGATGCATAAAAGGTCTTGTGCAGGTAACTAAGCCTTGCCTGCGGATTTTAAAGGACTAAATTTTGATGTAACAGGGGAAAATATTTTGTTGCAACAAAAACATCTTAATGTCCACTTATTATTCTGATTTGTTTTTTAATGTGCTGTAGCATTTGTACAAGTCACCAAATTCCATCTCCACAGTGCCGTTTTTAAGAGTCGAATATCACTCAAAATCATTAATATTAGTCTAAAACTTCAAAATGTAAAAATATTTTTTTTAATATGACCTAATGACAGATCTGTGTACAGTTTGTCAACAATTCTTGAGTGGGACTGAATATATACAAAGCGTTAGATGCAAGCATGCAGTCTCTGTAGTGTGTGTGTGTGAGAGAGACCAGGAATACTCCTAGAGAAGTAGTTCTCAAAGTATTTCGGACACCGGACCACTTTACTTAAGTAAAAAATATGGCGGACCACCAAGGCCTAAAAATCACTCTGTACTATGAATTTCAAATTTAAATTGCCGCATTTGTTTAATTAAAATTCAAAACTAAATGTCCTTTTGTGACAGTAGTATAGTAATAAGTTGACATAAAACTACCTCGTTATTTGTAATTAAAATGTTAATGCGAGGAATGCATCACTTTAAACATTACTTTGCTGACATATGACTGCAGCGGCGGACCACCTGACCTATGCCCGCGGACCACACTTTGAGAACCACTGTCCTAGAGCATGCTTTTAAGCAGCATTTACAGTAACAACTTTTTAATGGCACATTTAAGTGCTATGCATATTCTTCATGGCACATAAAAAACTTTCTTCTTTTAACAATTTGGTCTAGTGAAAGAAAAACACAACAAAACATTTCTTATAATAAACCTACAAAACCAGTCGTTTTCTCAAAACATTCTGCAAACTTTGAAACTAATCAGCCAGTTTAATCTTATTCAGTATTTCTTTATGTACAAAAGCATGTATAATAATGGAGATGAAATGCAGTCTGTCCAAATTTAATCTGACTTAACAGATATTTGATAATAATGTACATGCATTCTTGTCACACACACGTCAGATAAAGTTCTGTTAGCATCTTGCAATGCTCTTTTTTATTCTCTCAAACCATCTGATATAGCCATTGTATCTAAAACATTTTACCCACTTGGTCAGCAGCATTCAATAACATCATAACCATGGATCAGGATGATGAAATTAATAAATGTTTCACTATGTGCCATTAGATCCCTCTAAGCAAAATTTGAATTTACGAACCAAAATTTAAAAACAAAACCCTCATCAGACCCACTACAAATCAAGACTATTTTATATGAAAAAAAATATGAAACGGTAAATTGCAAAATAACCACAAATACATAAAAACCACATTGTCAGATTACTCAATTTTGAAAACTGGATTTTGCAAGAAATACTTTTATCAGTAAATTATTTCATATTTTTATAATCATTTTACTTGAATGACAAAATTCAATCTGCTTGAAGCCTGTTTCAACAGTTCCACCCTAAAAATAATCTTACAACTAATTACATCAATTAATAAAAATATTTCAGCAGAATTACACAAGGAAACACAAGTGAGTGAATAAACTATGAAAAACCTGATAATTGGGCTTTGATGTAGAAGCACTTGTTTCCCCCATTCCTGTGCATATTGTCCTTTATTAGTTATCAAGTTTATAAGAGAAACTAGTGATAGAAGTAGGTAGAGGATCAGGCCTTACTCATGCAACATGCATGTACGTAAGTACACAAATGCCCAACATTTAAATAAACGGTCTTAAAATAAAAAAAGGGGGCAGGGCAAACATTATATAGATATAAGTTAAAGAACGGTTCTCTTTCACATTCACAATACACCATATGGAAAATGATTGTGCACACAGTTTTATGCTTAAATGATCACGAAATAATAAAATTTAATACATAGCTGCAGAGCTTAAAATGGATAAAAACAAGGCATTAAACATTCTATATGGCATTTAATGCACCACATGCATTTAACAACTTTTTCAAACCACTTTGTGCGTACACTTTTATGAAAAATGTACTGAACAGAGCTTCAACAACTTAACACATGGACAAAATACATGTCTTCAAACTGTTCTAATGGAAGAATCAGACTAGGATAACCTGGAGTTACTATAAGAATGAGCTTTACCATCAAGCTGCTGTGACTTTTTTACACAACTATTAGGAACATGAAATCTAGGGGGAGAATTTTCACTAAATATATATTTGCAAACAGCTATCTTCATAAGGACATTACTGGCAGGAATTTCATTGCATCCATTTCTGTATACAAATGGCAATGGCCGCATTTCAAAGGAAGGATGCATACCTACTAAGGCTATTACCTATTAAATGTAATATTATGGTCAGTTTGCAACATCATAAGTAAATGTTCATTTATTGCTAATTGAAATGTGCCCAAGTTCACTGTCTGCAGGATTCAACTATTAAAGGGAGTTTGACAGGGTGAAAAAGTCTGCATAACCGTACATGTAAAAGATGTTTAAAATTTCTTCGGAGTTACCAAAAAAGTGCACTTTCAACTTTCAATATGGGTAAAGATAGAAACAGTTGATTTCTGCTTATTTCATACATTTCCCATAAGTTTTTTTTTCATTAATCTATTTCTTAAAGTTTTATTTAGATAGGGTAATTTCATGTCTTCCAGTTTAACTCAGTACCTTCCTGAGCTAATCATGAAATGTACACATAAAAGTAACACTCATATTTTCTTTTAACACAGAAATTATTTTGTGTACCCTATGCACACACAAGAATAGCATAAAAAAGGCAGGGGTGAGCACTAATGTATGAAAGAGGTGGAAAAGTGGTTAAAAAGTGTTCACAAAGTGGTGAAATGATACAATAAGCACACTCATGATCCACTCAGCAATTCTATTTCAAAAATAAATTAAAATGTGGCATACAATTTTGAAAGCAATTTAAACTGTGGTGCTGTGATAGAACATAATATTTGTAAGTACTTGCACCAAATTGCATCTGAAAAGTGACAAAACCAAAAATAAAATAAAAACAAAACAAACAAGACCTCTTACTTGCTGGACAGGGAATAAAATGCTAACGTTTGCTTTGTATCTAAATGATAAGGAAATGTCTTTCCACAACACAACTTTTACCATAGATTACCTTGACCATTTCTTATGCATGTGTGTTACCTGAAAAATTGAGGATAAAGTTATGTACCAGATGACATTTCCCAAAGCCCTCAAAAGCTTCCCAATTAAGGCTATATCATGGCAAGGCAGCCAGCCCTGTAAAAAGATGTAACATGCAGAGAATGTACAGTGTGCCTGAGACAAAAGCTGAGCCCAGGACAGCCAACCTTCTCTGTAATGGTGACAGGCGTTGAACATTGCGCTGCCGGACCAACCCCCTTAAAAGAAAACACAAGATGACAATACAAATTGTCCACATCAAAGGAAAAAAAAACAACAAAAAACTGTGATAAACTATTTTTGATAAAAAAAACCCAAAGCTTTCCACTTTTGACACAAAAGTTATCCTAGATCAATTATTCCTATTGTATAACCATACAAAACTGAAATACGTGAAAGCAGCTTTATCTCGTTGAGGGATATATCACATAGTTTAGAAGCATACATTATTTTCATTAAACACATTGAAAAAAGGACGACTCCTAACAAATACAGCCAGGAAATATTGAGAACTAAGCATTTTGAGATTTTATGTATTCTTACAGTCCTTGATGAAAGGTACCCAAACCTTCCTCTGCTACAGAGATCATGTATTCATGTTAAAAGAAAGAAGAAAAAATGCCTCGACAATTCACTTGTTCAAAGAAGTGAGCCTACTCTCTATCTCACACACACACACACATATGCAGAGGATGACAAAAGAAAATTGTTAATTGTTGATGTATGATTCACATATTTACCACCTAAAGAGTAATTATCAGTGTTACCTATGAAATACAAATAAAACCAGTACTCTAGTGAGATAAAAAACAAAAAATAAAGATTTTGAACTAGAAGATGTATGAAAAGAATTGCCAGAATAAGTACATCCCTTATAGTGCATTGCTTTCTGTAAGTCTCAACCCTAGGCATGATGGACTGCTTTGTCTCTAAAAGTTAAAAAGGAAAGACAACCTAAACAAAGAAACCTCAACAACATTGAAGCACTTTTGTTTCTTTCTTTCTGACCATCATCCTTTCTACTCTTTAGGAATACAAATAAAATCTTTTGTAAGCCTGATCCATAATGCTTTGGCAAAACATCTGAAGCTGGGCTGAGACATCAGTCCAAAGACAAACAGAAATAAAACTGAAAATACTTAACAGTACATAATTTATTCATGTAGAAAAATAAATTGTAATTGTTTTAACAGTAATGTACATAATTTATCAATGTAACAATGCATTCTCAGTCTGCCATACAAGGTAAGCACAAAATCATGGATACACCTACGTGTGTAAACATTTCTCAGCTTAATCCTTCTTCCCTCTGATAAAAGACAAAAAAAGTCACTATCATTTGCAAGTGCTCATTGCCACCTACTAGACAGATTAACTCAGATATGGACAACAATGTTTTTTATCATTTATGTTCAGAAAATTCCATTTTATATTTAGGGTTTATGAAGTTCAACTGAGGGGGGATGCCCAAAACTGGGTCTATTGGAGAGTTGTTGCAGCCATATGCTCAAGGAGTAACAAGGAATAAACTAAACTAAAAAAAACCTTTTACTACTTATTTCATTTTTTTTCCTGTTAAGACAGATCTGACACAATGAGATCTGCATGTTTCTGCATGCACTTCAGTCTTTAGTCACTTCACATTAATACAACAGCAGTGAGAATTACATAGTAAACCACCAGCACACACTCAGAAGTCCAGAGTCTTTGCACTGCATGTAGTTCTTGCCAGCTCCATGTCCATTCTGCATTTTTTCCATATAAGAGCAAAAGAGCACCAGTATAGCTACAGAACTGATCTATTCCCATAAGCCCACTCCAGTTTGTATACCACACAAAATAAACACCTGCTGAAAAATGTCATCCCACATGTATACAGATTGGTCACTCACATAAAATAGGCTGGAATATGAAAGCCAACTTTAACTATCTTAATAGACTGCTGGGTTTGTTGTGTATGCTTGCTGGTTCCCAGCATAAAAAGTACACCTACCAAAAATACTCACTACAGAAATTCTGTAATAGCCTGGTGGTTAATGCACCATGAAGAAGTTATTGGTTTGAGACTTGTGCAAGGAGAGGGTCAGGGTCTGCTTTTCATATGTCATGCCTTTGACAAACTGAACTATTTATTGAGTTTACTGCGGCTACAGCATCTGTGTTAAGAAATCTTTACTGCAGGGCTTTTCTAAATCAAAAAACTACAATATCAAATTTTAAATACTTTCTACTATGAACCCTTTAAATAGTTGTCTCTTGGGTTTCGTGGACTCTTCATGAAAAATCACTAGCCTAGCATTTCTGACAGTCGCATAGAATGTCTGGTTATAATGATTAAACATACAGTCACCTTATAATTTATGTTCTCAAATTATCTGAGATTTAAAGATGCATCCTACACTGTTTTCTCAAAATGTCAAGTAACACATATTGTGCCAAATAAAACCTAAAAAGATCGTTCTTTCCCAGTTTATTGCACACATGGAGCAAAATCACTTTCTTAATCCCTTCCAATCGGAATATGGAAAAAGCTATAGTACTGCATCTGCACTTCTAAAAGTTGTAATTGATCTACACATGTTTCATGAACGACTTTACTGTGACCCCGACCTTGTAGAAAGACTCGACGTTGAAGCGAGGTATGCTCATGCATAGAAACTATGGATCTTCTGGTGTTGCTGAATGGATTAGCAGATATTTTCATGGTATTTTTAAAAATCAAAACCAATAATAAAGTGTGAGTTGTATGTGTTTAGCTTTTTCAAGTTATTTTTATTTAAATCTGACCTGTATTTACTCTATAGCAGACGATCAAACACCCACTTGCGCAGGGATATCAAATGAAAATAGTACACTATCCACATCACTTGCAAGCTATAATAATTTGAACCTAAAAGTTTCATTTGCTTCTCAGCTGTTAAATTTAACTTTGTAGTATTTTTTTTCTTTTAAGGTTCAGTACATTCTCTTCACATGTCTCGCTTCAACATCGAGTCTCGCTCAACCTCGAGTCCTGCTACCCCCTGACCAGGAGTGTGTAAAATGCGTGTCTGTAAATTACTTTGTGTATGACTGAGTGTATGATGTACAAGTGAGCATGTCTGATATGCGAATAAGATAAAAGATTTTAAATGATTTGGTCTATGTATGATTTATGTAAAGCGCTATATAAATCATCATTATTATTATGACTGGAGGATGTCTGTTGCACTATACAGATATCAAACCTGTGCGCCTTGAGGTTCAGATGACAGTACTCTAACTATTGAGTTGTCATCAACTCCATAACACTTAACATTGTTAGCAATATTATTGTACCTTCTTTTCTATTACATATGGTACATGGGAACATGTTTAGATAAATCTTATAACCATAAAGTTGACATTAAGGATCATATCTACAGCATAAATTGCAAGGTGACTGAGTACATAGTGTTTTGTTAGAATAACCACAACAAAACTTCATAGCGTCAGAGGTTTACACTGAGTTTAGATGGGAAATTTTACTATTATCATCAAAGAGATGTCATCATAGAAATGAGTCAACAAATACTGTATTTGTAATTTAAAAAAAAAAGCTATCTCATGTCCAAAGCAACATGTCAAAATTAGGCACAGCTTGCTAGACCCAAACCATGGTGTAATAACGAGCAATCTGAGTGTTTCATACTAGACATTTTGTTTCACAATTCCTCTAGGATTAGAGAATTAACAAAACATCTGAAACTTCTTTTGCAAGCTTTCATGAATGAATAACTTTCATGAATGTATGAATAACTGCTATGCCAAGAAAACTACGCTTTCTAAAAATGGAAACAGTGGTTTTAACTCTGAGGTAGATTACTAAATGTGCCCAAGAAAATATGAAAAAAAAAATTCAAACACCTTTGTCTCCAATGATACAGATACAATTGTCACACCCCAAACATTCCAAAGTGTTATAATCCATTAATTTAAAATCAACCCCCAGTGTAACACAGTTTCAAAGGAAATATGACAAACCAACAACAAAACAAACATTTCAAAGTTGAAAATAATTAGAATGCATTCACATGCTTCTATACAATAAAATCTCTTGAACTGTCACATCAGGCAGTGTGCTAAGGGCACCATTTTCCCAAAGGGCTTTGTAGAAGTAAAGGCCAAGTAATACTTATTATTGATAATGACCTATTACACAGAAAGAAACTTGAAAAATTACTTTCAGTTAGCCCCCATTTGGAAGAAAATATAAATGTCCCAAAGAAGGCAGTGTCATATCAACAGAATAGCAATAGCTCAATCACACACCCTCCCAAATCCCCAAAGATCTGTAACTGTCCATTCAGCAAATGTTTGACAATCTCAGTTTGACAGAAATAAAGCCAACACAATTACATCACATGCGCAATGACCTTGGCAGACATTTTTGGAACTTTTATCAGGCAGAATACTGAGCTCATTTATTTGCTGAAATTTGACTTCAAATGTTAGACAGTCCTCTTCAAGGAAGTGCCTTTTTCCTACCGCCAGGGTTAAGGAATAAGGTGGAAAAAAAGAAAAAGAACAAAAAACAAGCACAATGGTTTCTGAACTTCTGAAAATGTTGAATATCTACAATAAAGGATTTGCTGCAGGTAAAAGCTGCTTCCATTCAAATTCAATGTTGTGTACTTGTGTACCACAATTTCCTTGAATTCTGGCAGATCACTGCTTAATTAATAGCAAGGTGCTTCTCTAGTATACTTTTTACTCGCAGAAACAGTTGTAAACTCTGTGCCATTAACACAGAGAAAGTTTCGACTCTAGGTTGGCAGCAGTCATTATGACTTAAAGCAATGTGACACCATGCCTAGATGGGTGCGGTCCATGCAATCTCCAAAACTCCATCCACAAGACTGAACAAATCTAGTCGCTACACATTTGTCACAGCTGATGAATGACTAACTCCTGTGAGTCTACCTGCTTGCAGTACTTCTCTCGGAGTTGCAAGAGATTATGATCATGTTCTTTGGCCTTTGTGTAAAGGAGAACACCTACAGTCACAGTAATTGTCCCCACGGAGCTGAGGAATGTCACAGGGTTGCCAAACAGAATGACTGAAATCCATATGAGAAATGCTCGTTTCACAGTGTTGGCCACACTGTCAAAAGAAAAAGAAAAGGCACATGAAGACACAACTGCAATGTTATAATAATATTGCAAAATCACTATAAAGAATTCTATACAAACTGAGGTCAAAATTAATGACACATATTAGATCAGTAGAGTTGCAGAGTTCGTGAAAGAAAAGGAAAGGACAAGACTATTTACTACTGACTTGCACACACCACTGCCAAAATCTGCAAGGAAGACAAATGTAGGACTGGCAGTAAAGAATCTCTCATTATTGAAAACAATCAGTTGCAGTCTTAAGAAAAAAATCTCAGGTTATTTATCTTTGCAGGGGCTCACAAACAGTATTGCTAATTCGCCCCAGCTGTTTTTTTTTAAAAACTAAGAAGACTTTTCTTTGGTGTACTGAAATATCCTAGCTTGGATATAGCCTTTTAACCTTTATATGATGTCAAATGACTATTTGGCTGTACAATTTTTTTTAGCTTTCCTTACCTCCAAGAAGGATAAAAAGCCATATCAAAAAATGTCATAGCATGGGTGGAAGTTTTTAAAATGATTTTTGAACATAGCTGATATTCTGTTGGTCATATATAATGATTGGTAAATAATCCCCCGACCAATCTGGTAATCTATTCACACACGGAAAAATTAATCAAAATAATCAAAATATTTAATAATCAGTCATGCTCCTCATGTTACCTGTGAGTGACAGGTGAAATATAATCCATAAGAACATAGGCGCTGATAGACTGGAAGTGAAAGAAAACACCATTGAGAAGAAGCATGCTCAACATGGTGACATCCAGGGAGCTACGAGCAGTCTGGAGATCCAGCATGAAAATGCAGGCAGGAATCTGAACTCCAATGGAGGCAATACTGGTGTAAAACTGCAGCTCAGCTGGCCTGTAAGAATAACTTGAAATGTAGACTAATTACACTATACTTTAAAGGACTGATGGAATCTTTTTCTATTATTCAGGCAAAAGCCTAAACCATTTTTTAATTAGGTGCATATGTACAAGTGTAATGTCACAATGTTGACATCTGCATGTGCATAGTGATGCTGGTAGGTGTATATCTGGAGAATGGAAGGACTGTATTTAACCAGATTCAAAGAGGTAGTATCTTGCAATACACTTTACCCAATCATAAGAAAGCCACTTTGAACCCTACCCTTCCCTCCTTGTCCTTTAACTCAATCTTGATGTCATATTAACAGCGAATTTCATGATAACTCAACAGAGTTTTCCATTTTTGAATTGTCCCAACCCTTGAACAACAGGTAATTCTTGAGTAGAGAATTTTCAAGATAACTGCCTGCAATTTTTGGTCTTGGTAGGAAATGCTCAGGCTCTACTGAAACTGGCAATTCAGAATCTCAGCATTTCCTGTTCATAAAATGCAACCCTTCAGACCATCAATTAGTTATTGGGGGTTTTCAGATCCTCATTTAAAACAGTTGGGGTTTTATGGACCATTTGCAGAGACAGTTAATGTACATATATTAATATTTTTGGTGGTCTTGATTCTATTTATCATTATCTAGATCTCTGATGTCAAGAAACTGCTTTACGAATGACATGGCTTCATATAAGTAAAACTGTTTCATTGATATTTAATAATGTATAATAATTAAATATCAGTTTTCATATGTTTGGTTTATCATAAAATGTCTTAAAGCAATGAGATGGTCAACCTGAATTCTTTTCATACTCCCCAGGCAAATTTTCTCAATATGACTTGGACCTCATGTGATTTATGTACATTTCTATGCATGGAAGATGCTGACCACAAATATTTCCTTATAAGTGAAAAGTTAATTCTGACAAATTATTTGCAGCCATATCCATCATTTGTAGTAATACTAAAGAAGGGCTGTAAGAAAGGCTTAAACCTATTAATAATTATTAGCAAGATAATTTTAAACATGATTACAATTTTTATTTTTTGAATAATATTTATAAGTACTATCAAAAGCATTTACATTTAGGTGCACTTCAGTAGAGGCGTGTACAAGTTGGATTATAACATACAGAAAACCATTCATAAATCTTTTTTCAAAACTCAAATGGCATCTTTAAAAAATGATGGGGATGGGGAAATAAAATTAGAAACAAATGAATAGAAACAAAAATGTAAATGATACAAGTTGATGAGAGAAAAACTGTTACTTACGTATATTTATACTTTTCTCCACTTATTAACAATTTTGAGTAGACATTCTGCAAACTGGAAAATATTTTAAATTTCAAATACTGAAGGATATTGTTATGATTATTATGCACTGTATGTAATAACGTTTGACCCTCTGTTAACAAGTATTCTTGTTATTTCTTTGGGGTAATTAGAGAGTCTTGAAGCTGGTTGAACAGAAGTTTTGATATTTAGGTGGACCTGGGAAAATTCTTTGGTTCTTTGACCTGCTCTTGCAGCAAAAACATACGGACAAAGAGAAAGAAAGGCACTTACCACTCTGTGAGGTTTGTAGCCATTGCAGCTACAAAGCCCTGTATATTAAAACTAAGTTCATAAGCAGAACAGAGAGCAAGGCCAGCCATAATAGGAATTAGTGAGAGGAAAGTGTACAGGCCTGTGTACTCTCCTATCAGCACCTGAAAAATAAGGGTCACGTGCAGAGTAAAAGTTTAAGTAACATAAATGGAAATATAAGCTATTTTGACTCCATTGCAATAATGCAGTATGAATGTGGACACTACAGCTAAGACACAGCAAAATAAACTGAGCTCTCCAGTATAGAGGATTAATTTTTCTTCTGCTTTCCTAGTGGCAGGTGAGAATGCTGATGTTTGAAGGCTTATAACATGACAATTAAGCATAAATTATACATTGTGTACTCACATTTTAGGAATTATTATTTTAAAATGAACTTAACCCATTCATGAAGAAAAAATGTTGCACTTGTCTTGCCCTTTAAAGATTACATATTTCAATTTCCAACTGCTACTTAAACATGTAACACAAATGTGTTTAAATGTGAAAAGTATGTTTAAATCACCTATACTGAGCTTTAAATGCCATAAGTTATTTGAGGAGAAAGCGCTATTGAGAGTATGAAATTTTTTCTTTTCGTTGTCCTGTGTTTTTATCCCGTCTGCTGCTATATGACAAAAACCAGTTTCTTATTTCTCTGGCTTGACACCTGCCTCCTCTTCAAGTAAACACATGATTCATGCCGCCTAGTGGCCATATGGGCAGTGGATTTAAGTGATTTACTGTGTCTAGGGTATGACAAGTAGAAGGCAGAGCTCAACCTGTCCTTGTGCTGCCCTTACCTTCTCTAACAGGTACCAATTTTTGCTGAGTGGACAAGTGAAAGGTTCCAGTCACAAACCCAAGCTGGCCTTGAACTAATGGGCTTCTGCCCTATCAGCCACGTCCACTAATTACCAACCTAGAGAGCTTCCCTTAGCATTAAGGGGTTAAATTAAAAAGGGTGTTTCTTTCTAAGAACTACCTGTGAGATGAAAACTGTGAATAAAGGAGCTGAACTCTTGACAGTCTCTGTGAAAGAAACCGCCACGAATTTCAGGGCCACAAGTCCCAGCACAACTGTAGAAAACCTGAAGCATTATGCAACAGTCAAAAACATATGCTGAGAGACAAATTATAAAAACATTTGAATTGTGTGGCTAAAAAATTTGGATATTTACATTCTTCCCCATGTGAGACCGCACACACACTAAACCACAATGATCATCCAATCTAGACTAATGGAAGTCTTTGTGCAGTATTGTTAATAGCTCTTACTAAATTGCCATACAACAAACTATTATATTAACAAATAAAAGGTGCCAAGATATCTTTTAACAAAGAGAAAAACTGAAGATAATACATTCAGTACCTCATAGTTCCCACAAGAGCCATGTTCCTCCAAAAATTTGGAGGTTTGCCTTCCCTTTCAACTGGTGTGTAGAATCCTAGGGGTAAGTACATTTGTACAAAGCCAAAGGTGGTTGTCATCACCATTTGCATAGCACCTACACAGACCAGACCAAAAGCTCCAGATATGCCTCTATTATCTTTAAATGAATGATAGTCCTGTGATCCTCTTAAACATCTACGCTGATGTATTTTTGACATAGGCTGATATTTGGTATTAGCAATATAGTTTGGTGGTCAATAATTAAAGTGCATTTTCCCCATACATAAAAGCACACCCATTTAAATGTGCACATATACATACTCAGGGCTTCTGCTAAGGCTAAATTCTTTGGGGTCCCAGGGACCCCTTCTTCAGATTTTTAAGGGGTCCCTGTTCTTCGCCCAAATTTGAAGGGGACCCCATTGACGAAAATTGAAGGGGTCCTCCGAACTTTTAATGCGTACTGTACGCAATTTTTTGCGTAAGCAGAAGCCCTGATACTCATCTAAACTGAAGGACTATGTACTTATACATAGATACATTTATATATATATGTTTATTTTACAAAATGTTTATGACATAGGTAATAATTTCCAATACCTCGGCATATTTGTACACACTTAAATAAAAAGGGGAACAGAACAGGTTTTCTTACCCCTCCCCCACACACACAGGTAATCCAAATTAATTACAGGTGTAACTTAAAGTTGCATTGATTTTATAATTGATTTGTCATTATTAACAATCTGTTGGGTTCTTTAATAAAAGGTACAGCACTGCACGCCACAATCTGTTGCAGAAGGAACAGCTGCAGACCTGATATCTATCTGAGAGTAAGATAATGACTGAACCAAAGATTTGATTTGCTCTGACATATTTGGATAACCTACATACAATATTGGAAGTTGCAGTGCAACCAAACACCAGCCATGACCATGGTATACAACGAATATCACAAATACTACGTACAGAATTGTACTACTACTTAGTATGTGTTCTGCACATAAATGATCAAACACTGGCATCAAATGATCTTCAGTTCATATTGTTACTCACAGAAATTTCTAAATACAACATCAATGAATAGATATAGACAAAGAAGGTTCACGGAGGATGTGGAGGATACAGATACAAAAGACATTAAAAACCCATCCTACACAAGACTCTTCCCACACTCTTATCAAATGATATCCAACCCATGTAGCACTAGTCCTGTTAAGTATAAAATATCACTTTTTCACTAGGTTACCCATCAGAAAAAAGAGAAATGTAAGTTGGATTGATAAGCTGCAAAGTACTACAAAGACCTGCTTTATAGTGTATATACAATTGATAGGCTAGTCATATATAATTTAGATGCAGCACTGATACAGATGGTCTATAAATTTGTATATGAACAGTAGAGTTACACTTACAGCTCCCCCACTCCCCAAACAAAAAAAATGAATGAACACAAATTTTAAAATGTGTTTAGGCAAATGTTCTGTTTTAAAAGATGTGCATAAACTACAATAAAATAGAAAGAAGTACCTAGTAGCATGGGGTCTCCTTTGAGAGTTGCTAAAATGTACTTGTTGAGAAACAGTGTAAAGGCTGAGAAAATGTACCACAGGACCAAAAAGAAAAATGCCCGCGTGCTCTTCAGGCCAACCTGTGCAAAACAATAAAGTTTGAGATATAATATAGCTCAAAATATAGATGTATGCAAACATGTTACTCATTTATCCTATTTGGAGTTAAACCTGCACTACCAGGAATCAATATAAAGCATCAGTTATTTCCTGCTTTTAGAAAATAACGGTTGACCATACCTTTGTTCTTACCTTATATTCAATGAATCTAACTGGAAGCACACACAAAGAAATAAAGGTACACTGCAATTTACTAAACAAGGTAAAAACTGATGACCCAGTATATAAGACTGAATGCAAAAGCATCACAGCTGTACTTACCTTTTCTTTATTATTCTGACTTGCAGGCCTGTGGGAGGGCTTAACCTGTGCATCAGATGTCATGGTATCTTCAATGTTGTTCAAATGAACACTAACTTCCTTGTAACTGCTGAGTATATCTGGCACCTTCTCTTTGGTCATGTTACAAATAAGTGCAGGTACACAAGAATACTGCTTTTTTTATAACCCCATCATTCAAAAGGGTTTTGAGTGTCTTGTTAAAGACTGCAATATTAATTCAACTTTTCAAGTATCATCCTCTCTGGTCATTGATTGTAGAAGTGTGAACCAATCCAAAAAGTATAGGCATTAAGGTTCAAAATCACATATTTCCCTCCCCCATCTTTTAATAGAAACCAACAGTGGTTAAGTGCAATCAAGAAGAATCTGAAATCAGAGGGAAAAAATATGCATTAAAACACGGCTACTTGCTAATTTTATTGCAATCAGCATTATATCTCATTTAGCCAAGTGAATGTGTGTTTGGTACACATATACATCATATCATTCTATGAATATGAAGCTATGAGCTTTTTTGTGGTGGGGCATTTGATTTTTATTATGCTAGATATATATCAACATTATTTGATGATAATTTTATGGTGTTATGTTTACAAATATTATCGACAATAGTACAATTATTTCGAAGTTAGTTTACACACAAAAAATAATAATGAGGTATTGTGATTATTCCGAGTGGGGGGGGGGGTGCGCACGTACATCCCTACCTTAATGTCAGATAATTGAAAAGTCAGTCAAGTTATGTACAGTTTTCAATTATTTGCCTCTGCGGCTCAAACTTTGACTTTCTCATTTCTTATTCTCGCAGTGCCAAGAACACATTCGCCTCTGAATCGTCACCCGATGCATGAGGATGAAGAAATGCAAACATGAATTTAACCTGTTAACTTCCTAAGTGATAAAATTCTTTGTATTGCCTTATTCTCGATAAAACGAAACACGGGCAACATAAAACTAAAGGTCGGACACCTCTTTGGAAGTGGTACAGAGTGTTACAAGTATACATCTAAGCTCTAGCTGTCAACGTGGCCAGTATTTGACGTAACGGCAAAAACCAAGCACATTATATGGGCATCGTCGGCAGGACAAATGAAGTTGCTGACATAAGACTATGCTGTCCTGTTAATTTATTTACACGTGTTAATCATACAGTGCTACGAGCAAGAAAAAAAATCATTGAAGAGTTTCGCATGCTTACCTGCACAGGTTGCCATCCGCCCAAGGGGACACTACTGTTGCGCTTCCGCTAGAAACGGATTTGACGTCACTATACTACAGCTAAAATTTAGGAACGACAGGAGAATGTCCACCAGACCTTAATCTGTTGTTCTTTAATATTATTTGTCAGCACTGTCTTTTATTTATTGATCACAGAGTAGGAGAAAGAAATTATGAGTGAACTTACGCCAGAAGAGGTGAGTATAGGCTATTAAGAGAGTTCATTAGATATTTAACAAACATCACCTCTCAGGGAAGAGACGCAAACAATAACATCGATGATGACTACTACAGTGTGACTGCGCAGATTTCTGCCGTTAAAGGATACTTTTCATTTGAGTGAAATAGATAGTGTCGCTCACTTCTAGTATATTAGAGTAGTACAAACTTGTTGTGAAATTGTCAGCAGCAAGGTAAAAATTAAAAAATATCGTCCATAATTTTCCTGCCGAAGAAAGCAGCCGACATTACGATAAGTGATTTGGAGTTTGTTTTCTTTAATTAAGTATATTTAATCTTTTTGGCACATTGCATCAACTCGTTTATCAGCTGAAAGATGGATTATTTTAAGAAAAAACCAACAGCATAAATTTAATTGATGCTTAGACATAAAGTGGTACTATTGGTTATAATTTTTGTTCTCAATTTTGCACAAAAAGATGTTCATCAATTTATTATTTATCATTAGTATTCATCATTTCTTTTCTTCAAAATGATTGAAAAAAGTGTTAGCATGAAACAAATGTGTGTTAAAGGTATACAAATATCTTTCATTTGTTGTGCATAAATACTGTTGGTATATCTGTTTTTTTTTTAAGGTAAGAGTTTACATACATATTGTGGCGGGAGCACTTGTTTAGGGCAGCGGGTACTACTGACAGTGCTTGTTCCCTCCACCCTGCATCCCCTTCCACCCCATACTTGGTCACACGGGCGGCACAGCACGAGACATGCAGCAACAGCGGGTGACATAGCACCCAAACTGTCTGGTATAAATAGCACACAAAAATCAGTGCTCGCACCTGTTTTCCCGGCATGGGGACTGGTCCGGCTTGGTAAGGCAGTAAAGCTTTGAGACTGAGTTAGCGAGAAGTACTTTTTTGCTGCATAGTGTTTTGGTCTGCTGAATAGCGGCTCAAGTCACTCAGCCTCTTTCCCCACCTCAGGGAGTTGAGCAAGGGAGAAGTACCATTTTGCCGCAAGGCGTTTTGGACCGCTGCAAGAGCGGCTCATGTCACTCAGCCTCTTTCCCCATCCCTGAATAAGTGAGAAGTACCATTTTGCCACAAGTCGTTTTGGTCCCCTGGAAGAGCGGCTCACGTCACACAACCCCCTCTTTCCCCACCCCAGGAAGTTAGGTGCTAGATTTTGATAGGCTAGGTAGGTAGATTAGGATAGATACAGTAGTTTCATGTGTACATTATGTAAATAAATGTATGTCTTTGAACCTTTTTACCTGTGTAAGCATGTCAGTGTCAGCAAACGAATGCTAGTGTGTCGTACCTGTGTCCTCGTCATGTAAATGAGGTGAATGAGTATCACTAGCACAAGTGAGATTTGTGTTGTCCATGTAGTCATGACACAGCAACAGAGAGAACACACGTGAAGATCCGTGGAATTGATGGACCAATAGAAGAGACACTTTAGTCTGAGATAGTAAAGCAGGGTCTTTTGTGGGCTCCAAGGTTGGGTGAGTTCAGGTGTGTAGTCTGTAGTGGATAGGAATTAAAAAAAGAAACATAACGTGAGGTAAAGATTAGACAATGCACCCGACTAACCAGAGCTAGAATTTTTTAGTGGAAAATTTTCCTTGGGAACTTCCGTTCTCTTCCCTGGAAATCCAAAGAGGAACAGACTGATTTGGCACTAAGGTAAGGGGCCAAGTGGGTGTTGGCCTTTAGCGAGGGTCAGTCCGGCTGCAATATATATATCTGCTTTTTTTGTCCGCTAGATCATTTGATGAACATATCTGTTGTGCTTTAATTTACTGTAGCAAATAATGTTTAACATGCTGTAGTGGTTGTGGATGCATAATTAGTCCTGTAAATAAAAATTTTGCAGATCCGTAGACGTCGTTTAGCTCGACTAGCTAGCGGAGGAGCTGTAGGAAAATTGGCAAATAATTCATCACCTTCTCCAGCAGTACCATTATCACAGACTCAAGGTCATGGGGAGGTGCAAGATGGTGTGGCAGCACAGATGGGAGCCTGTGGCACCTCCTCTACACAAGCTTCTTCTAGCCGCCTCAACACAGAAGGTTTGTGCTTTGTGTTTAAACATTTGGGCAAATTGTAGCACTTTCACAAGATCATTTCAAGATTGGAATTTCTTTGGTGGGAGAGACAAGTCTAACATTTTAAGTTTAGATTAAGCTTACAATTTACACAATTTTAATATTGCTAATGTTGGTGCATACATATTATCAACTGTTACATGTAAGAAAGAGTTGAGAAGAATGTAACCAGCAATATCTTCCAAAACAACATTAAACTTGTTTTTGATTTATTTTAAATGGGAATGCATAAATGAGATTTTTCAGAATCAACATTTTGTTTTTGGATACTGCTTTTATCGTCAGGATTATTTATTTGTTTAATGTTTGATTGCTTTGTCATACTCTTTTTTTTTTTTTGATACAAGCAAATTATTTGCATGTAGGTGGCAGTGTTGGTGCCTGTGCTGACATTCCAGTGAGTTCAGAATCTCAAAAAAGTGTTGACATGGAAACTGACTGTGATAAAGGGTAAGACATTCAAATTCATCCTTGAACCTTTTAATATTTTTATGTCTGGCTTTTTTTCCTTCTGATGGGAGCTGTAGACATTGAAGATTAGTTACTGTATTACTATGCTTTTTCAGACTTTTTCTTTTTTTTCCCTTAAAGGTATTCCACTAGTTTGGAGAAAAATTGATTATGATGCTTTCCAAGATCAGAGAAGTGGTAGTCTTTATTTTTAAATATAACCTTCAACATCTGCTGTATCATCATTGTCGTGTAACGCAGTCAGGCGTTGTGGGACATGCTCTCTCACATGCACACTTGCAATCACACAGACAGTTTTCACCCGCCCAGCGTGAGCAACTAAGCAATCACTCCTCAGTGGACACAAAACAGGCATACAAAGGGACAATACAACACGTAAGTTTATTGGCAGTCACCAGGTGCGAGCCACCACCTCAAAAGAAAAGGAAAAGAAAACAATCATTACATCACAATAACACAGTAAAGCAGGGCTTCTGCTAAGGCTAAATTCTTTGGGGTCCCAGGGACCCCTTCTTCAGATTTTTAAGGGTTCCCTGTTCTTCGCCCAAATTTGAAGGGGACCCCATTGACGAAAATTGAAGGGGTCCTATGAACTTTTAATGCGTACTGTACGCAATTTTTTGCGTAAGCAGAAGCCCTGGTAAAGCAAACGGAGGAGAGCCCTCCCTTTGCGAAAAAACATTATACCCCCCAAACAAACTAAGGTGTGTCCACATGGTCCTTGCGACACAGCGTCACCACTGCAAAAACAAAACCTATCTTCCTCACAGGCCACTGCCTTAGGCAATGCGCTGCTGGCGTCACCATGACCCATTGTCTATTATCCTTTAGCCTGGTGGCCAGATAGTCCGTCCTTGCGACGATTTGAATTTCGGTGCTCGGCCGACAATCCTCTGACAATTCCACTCAGGTTTGGCCGCACTCCATCACTTCAGTGACGGACGGCAATCTGTTTTGACAATAAATGTCGTCCCGGCTACCATTCGATTGAGTCTGTAGAAAGCAATGCACAAAGGTAACAAGCCCTCCAGCCATGCACATATAATTACTAAGCTGCCCCCTTAAGCGGAGCGGTCCGGTGACGCAACGGTTAGCGCCTGTCACCAATACAGTGAAGGTTGGCTGCCCTGAGTTCATTTCTCGTCTCGGGCACGCTGTTCATTCTCTGCACGTGGCATCTGATTACAGGGCTGGCTGCTTGCCGTAATATAGCCTTAGTTGCTGACACGGCGTAAAACACCATTCCCCCCGGCCCCCTTAAGCGGGTCTCTCTTAACGTTCTGCTAACAGCGTTGTCTGCTACAACAGATGCAAAACCCTATATGCACAAAGCAAATTCTCTTACAATCTTAGTTGCTAATGACACATCATTACTGTACAGAGACACATCATCACTACCCAAATCAAATTTCCCCATGATATAAACTCAGCACATAAGTCTTCCCCTGCCTCACATATATATATACAGAGATCTCGCAGCCACAGTCACTCATACAGCTTGCATATCTGCTTACTTGTCAGCTAGTCATTGGCCTTCAAAACGGCGACAGGAAAAGTTCTAATTACTCACCCAAAAGGCTCGTGAGGCGTTGATTCTGCCACACGCAGAAAATGCTGGAGAAATGCAACCGTCTGCCGGTACCCGTCCCACGCACTAAACCAGGGAACGCAGCACAGCAGAGGCTCGAGCACAACAGGTCTTCGTGTACCGAAGCTCCTCTTTCTCTCACGATCCGATCCCGGGCCTTCAATAAATAGTCCCAGTCTAACCCTGGGGAAAAGAAAGCATCTGCTCTACCCACGCAACAGGGTTCCTGCCCCCATGTCTTACGTCAAGGCTAGCAACAAAAGACCCTATCAGGTATGCCCCCCAACTTACTATATGTCCTGAGGTGGGTCTATTACCTCATGACCAGTTCCAGCCAAGAGATGCGCGATGTGCTGGCCCTCTCATCTGGCCGGAATAAACGGCTGGCTACACCATCCCCCATGCGCCTTCTCCTGGCCCTCACACCTCAACCACCCCTGGAGCAAGCGACATGTGACAATCCTGCAAGAAGGAAAGCAAGGAAACTGTTAGATATGGGCTCATAATTGAAATATTTCTAAATAAAGAGAATATAACATATTTGTAATGTGTATTTTAACAGTACTGTGAAACTGACATGATACCTTATTTTTTAACTGACACACTTTTTATTGCAATTTGAAATTTAATTGGTTGCATGTTGATTTAGTTGTGACAGTTTTATCTATAGCTTCATCTTAAGTACATGATAAAAATACTATTATTGAATATAGATACAGCATTAGCTCCTGCGATAAAAATGATCATATAATAAATTAGATATTGTGATATAAGAAATGCTGCTTACAATAAATACAGTTTTAGATCATAGAGCTGATTATAAAAGTACTACTGTGAAATACAGATGCAGCATTAATTCTTGGAGTGCTACAATAAAATAAAAGTGCCACTGTTCCAGCTGTTACATACCTTTGATCCAGACCTGCATTTGTGCAACATAGAAGGTTTATAAAGGTGTGGCCATGCATAAACTGATAAAGCAAACTACACATTGTTACTATCTTCATTTTTTGAATTTTTCAGCCAGTCCCAGATGGATGTGGACTCGGGTATAGAGACAATGGAGGTGGAAGAGTATGATGCAAGACCAGACAAACGCAAGAGGGTAAATATGCATGAGCCTGTTAGAAAGTTTTTCCAAAGTTTTTGTAGAGAGGCTTGTTGTGAGACATTTCTGGCCTTCATGCATATATAATAATCTCTTTTATGGAAATTAAACATATATCTGACTCTATAATTATTGCTCAGTGCAGGAAAATTTTTCACCAGATGGAATTTTGTTCATGAAATACAAGATTTTGAACATGTATGAAGGAATGAAGTAAAAGCAATAACAGTCTTGCAGTGTGATAAGCACCATATATATGTCTAATTAACGTGCTTTTCAATGGTGCTGCCATTGGTGATATCATTAACGACAAACTTATGTGATGGTGCACCCAATACAGGAGGTGCGTTGTGGTTTTTTTTAAAGGGTTGGTGTAGGGAGGAAGATGAATCAAAACTAACTTTAGTTATAAACTAATCTCAGTAGTTACCTTTATAAAATAAATTGTCACCAGCATTGATCTAGGTTTATTCATACATAATAAATTACGCAGCTGAGTCTCTTGCATTATATAGCTTGGAAGTATAACGTTTTTTTCTTTTTCATAGTTTATAGAATGTCGTCTTTTCCTTTGGCTGCATAGGATCCAAGTTTCAGTTCTGAAGCATCAGATGAACAAATAAAGACAGCCCTATGCCGCATTTTTCTTGTCAGCTGGCAGAAAGAAAGGGAGGATATTATGTATGTTCCAGAACTTGCTGAGGCAGCAGAGCAGACAGGTAAAGGTTCATTATTTAATATCATTTAACATAAAGCTGTCATTGCCAGTTCACTTGCTATGTAAAAACTGATTCCCACAATCCATTCTTATTGATAGCTTGTTTCACATATGTTCACTTCATAAATGCTAATCTAATAATTTATAATAGAAAAAAATGATCTACTAATTCCTTTTTGCAATGAATGATCTATCAGTTGGCTGATAACATGAATAATCCAGTAATCCTCTGTTGAAGATATATCCATGAATCTGTTATTGCAAACACAAAACCATCAATGCTAATGAAGGAGCCTTTATTGCTTAATGATATCAAGTTCTTTGATAATTATTTCAGAAGGAGGCTACCATGACTTGATCAACCAGATGGTCATGGAGGTGACTCTAGGAATCCTTGACGGACGGTTCAATCCCAGTGCTGCTTTGAAACCAGTGGTAGTCACGTGCAGCAGTAGTCCACACAGGTAATTTTTGTGCTGTTAATGATCTTTACTTTTTAAAATATTTAATGTATTTGATATCAACATAATAAAGTATAATGCTATTTAAGATTTAGAATTTAAAAAAAATTATTATTTTTTTGTTATGCTGAGAGGTAATAGTTTTGTGGTATTTTTATTTGTATATATTTTCTTCAGTGTAAGTGCAATCAGTGAAGCTGCCCCAAAACGGGAGTTTTCTGAAAAATTCCGACCACAACCCTGTGAGGAGCTAGACGTTCTTAATTATTTATTTGACTGCTATGAACGCATTTCAATAGAGGAGCGAACAGCACCTAAGGTAAGGAGGCCACTCTCAGCTTCTTGTTGATACTAACACCATAAAGATGAATGGAAAACCAAGTCACTGAACCCTAGCATGCTAAAGTAGTACAAAGTATATTGTGTTCAAATACGTTCACCTATTAACTTTCAGTACATTCAGCCATCGATGAGACACATTTTAAATAAGTATTTTTTAACATTTAGGAGATATAATGTGCAAAAAACCTGTTTTTGTTTTCTTGAAATAAATGCAGATAAAAGTAACCAAATGTAATGGAGGGGTCTTATAAAAGTAGATCATAAAGCAGAAATTTAAAAAAGATATATGTGCACAATAGACCAGCTGACTCATTGCCTACTTGCAAATATAACTAAATACTGGATAAGTTGATTGCTTTAGCTCAGTAATTCATAGTAAAAAAAAATCCTTGAATGAGTCAAGTTTCTTCCCTTATTTATTCATTCTTTTTGTCACAGCACAATGTATTTTATAACACTACTCAGTTTGCTTTATGGAATGTGAAGCAATCAAGATGTAAGTCATGATGAGCTTTTCCACTCAGGCTTTTCCTTTACTCTAAAAATCTTTATTTCAGCGTTCTAGTATACCACCTATGAGTGATGCTTTAGCAGAGGCAAGAAGCCAGTGTGTGTTAAGCACTGCCCTTGTATTGAGAGGAGCATTTAGTCAAGACAAGTAAGTGTGATCTAAGCTGTTCATGTACTTTATGGCATGGTGCATGGTAAGATTTTCAAAGCCTGAGCTTTTATCTGAAGGATAGCTTATCTTATCACTGCTAAATAGATTCAATTTTACTGGCATTTCCAAACAGTTTGTCACCTGTCTGTTCACCATGTTCATTTAGTAAAATCTAAATTTGGTGACATTTTTTTTATGAAAGTAGTCTGAGGTTATATCTTGTTTATTTGTAATTTTTATATTTCCTTTTACTTTTTGCAGAACTTGCAGTGATGTATCATTACTGCTTCCATTTCTTCTCTCACACAATCTGCCACGAGTGTTTCTTCCTGAGCTTGTACAGAAACTGAAGAATGACAAGACAGCATTCGCAGAGGTTGGTGTCAGTCTAGATAGTGTCATGGGGAATAATAATTCAGAATGGGACAAATGGTAATAGAGCTTTCTTATAAGTTATTTGAGATTATTGAAGCTTAGAGATTTTTATTGTCATCAAAGATGAGGAAGAGCAATCTACAGAACTCAGCTGTTAATTTGCAACTTTGTTGTGAAAGGTACAACTTAGTAAAAATAATACCCTAGTCTGTTCATGAAAAAGCAGCCTGGGTAAGAGATCCTGAAATTAAGCATGCAACGCTACTTCATTTGCTTTTTTGTTGCAAGGTTTTTGGGCCAGTTCTCCAGGGTTTGAATCATATGATAGCTTCCTTATCCCTGGACAGTGATACATTTCGAGAACCTCTGTCTGTCCTGGTGGAGCTGTGTGAAATAAAGAGTGATGCCAGAAACTGTCGACCAATATGTAGCTTGGTAAGTTATTCCATTTGGTGTATGTCTGTGTTTTGCATGTATGCTTAAGTATGTCTTTGTCTACACATGAAGATGCAACCCTTCATGTTCAAAGTGACAATAATATATGATCGGTTTGGCTTTCATTTGTCTGCAGCTAGTTTAATATTAATGAGCATTAATTTAAAATCTTTTCATATTATATTTGGATATGGCTGAAAAATGTAATTCCACTTTAAGTAATGAACTTAGTGTCAGAAGACTTAATAAGAAAAAGAACTTAATAGTAACAATGTTTTTCATAATACACAATAATATATTAAAACTTTACTGAAACCCTCCCTATTGTGACCCTTTTAGATCCCCCTTCCCCCCCAAAAAAAAAAATTTACTCCCATATTTCACTATATAAATACCATTTCTATGTGTGTTAGCACATGTGCACAAAAGTTGCTTGTGGGAAAAAGTGTATTTCAAATAGACTGCTTCCAACCATATGCCCTTTTTTATGGCTTTCTGCAGAAGTGATGTCAAAAATAATTACATTTTGAAAAAAACTGTTTGTTCATTGTTTATCAGTATACATCAGTTGATTGCACTTTATTATGACCTTTTTGTAAAAGTCTAGTATTTATAAAAATAAGATTCTTGTGACCATCTGTTTGTGCTTTATTGCAACTTTTTATTGTGTTTAACAAAACTACAAAAGATGTGCATTTTAAGAAAGTTTTTTTGGCTATCATTAAAATTGATCAATGGCCCTTACCTGTAAATCTTCAACCAAGAACAACAATGGCAGAGTCAGTAAGCATGACCGAGGGAAGTGAGAACAATTAAAAGAGCACTATGATATTGGTTTTAAGAGCTTTATTTTCAACATTTAAATATGAAACAGACTGGTTGATTTCCATACTAAGACCTTTCTGATTTATGACCTAGTAGATTTTAGCAAGTCTTAATAGGGAAGTTTTACTGTACAAGTTGCAGCAAAGTTGTTTTACCAGGGAAAAGTAAGATTGCCTTTCTACATGTTTCAAACAGCACATGAGAGGGGATACAAATGGTGTTTCATATTGCATGCTGGGTAAGGTAACATTTGTTCTTACCAAGTAAAGCATTGCTTTTCCTCTTTAGCCAGGCAAGCTATATGTCACTAAATAGTTCTCTTGCCAAATATATCTGATTTGGTGTCTTCTGTTCTCTTAACAGATGGTGCAACAAAAGAACTGGATCCCTGAGGCAATGAGTAATGCATCAGGGATGGAGATGGAAAAGCTGTCATTGCTTGGACCTTTTCTTGGCCTCTCTGTGTTCGCTGAAGATAATGTAAGAGATGATGGTAACTTTGTTCTACTTTGTAGGTCATGGTATATATACATGGGGATTTAAAAAGAAGATGGATTGATTTTCAGATATTTAAGACATATCAGATGTACTCTGGTTAAATTAACACAGTACATACTTCTGTACTAACTTTATGTTGCAGAATTTGTGGTTGTAGTACAGACTGTTCTATAGGGGCATAGATAGTGAAAAGGGTTAAAAACACTTTCTTTCTTGTTACCATTTCAGTTAAGATTTCCAGGGTTCAGATCTTGAGTTGAGCCACTTTGTATATGTGACACCTGTTTATAGGACTGGCTTTAGTTGGTGTACTCCAGCTACTCTGGTTCCCTCCCACTTCATCTTCATTCCTAGCGGTCCGGTGGCGCAACGGTTAGCGCTGTTAGCGCCTGTCACCAATACAGTGAAGGTTGGCTGCCCTGAGTTCATTTCTCGTCTCGGGCACGCTGATCTTGCTCTGCACGTGGCATCTGTTTACAGGGCTGGCTGCTTGCCGTAATATAGCCTCAGTTGCTGGCACGGCGTAAAACACCAATTCCCCCCCCCCCTCATCTTCATTCCTTACTCCTCACTGCAAAATCACCTGTAGCTAGAAGCACTTTCCTGCCAAAACCAGCTACTGATTGTCATAAATTATAGTTTATGAAAATTTTATTGTACAGGTCAAAGTTGTGGAGAAATATTTCTCTGGTCACCAGTTAACAGCCGATAACCTCAGGATTGTCAACCAGTCCTTGCAGCACAGCCTGGAATTTGTCAGGGTTTGTATTTTTAGTGTTTGGGGAGTATATCTTGACTCAGATATATTAGGGTAGGAATTCAAGCATTATGAATGAGCTGATGATGTTTAAGCTTGGATTATGTCAGGATATGTTATCAGCGCTGGAGCTTAACTTATCTAGCTTTGTGCATGTCAGCATGCACAGCATTGTCTGGATTTTGTGAGATTAGAAATTTCATCTTAATACATGTGAAAGGAGGTATTCAAATTAAGCATATAAGCATTATATACAGAGTGTTTGTAGATATACTTGTTACTTTCCTCTCACATCTAGTATTTATCATTACATGCTTGCAGCAAGAGTGCTACAAGGTCATCCACAGTTTGTTGGTGCACACAGACACAAGGGACACCACCCTTGACTTTTTGACACAATTACTTGTGCGCAATATGAAGCGAGCACAGATACAGGTCTGTATGTGAAGTAGTTTACACATTATTCTCTTCTTCGTATGAATCCACATTTTGTATGTATATTTTTTAACTGGCATGCTATGCTGTATGCTGCTAAGAGTGCTTATTATTTTGAGTTAGCAATGTCTTATTTGCCTGAAGTATTCTGTCAATAATTAGACATTATGCAATAATTGGAGTGTTATGGCATCATAGCAGTGTGCCAGATTAAAGGGCCCCTCCTACTAAAGTTAATAGAAAATCTGTCATCAATAATGCAGCACTCCCTTCAGTTTGTCCAATAATTAGATTTTTGTAGTAATTGTTTTAAAAGCTCAATAAATAGGAGAGTTAGAGGCATTGAATGGGATTTAATGAATTATAGATTTAAGAACAAAACTGAGAACTACCTATCACATTTTACTGAGTGTGATGACTGGTGGGTGTGGGTGATCAGCATTTGTTGATTTGTCCCCCCAAACCCGGATATCTTCTCTTGAAAAGCGTAGCATTAAATTTCCTTTAATATTAACACGCAATGTACATGCAATGTAAATTTTTTTTTCTTCTAAAAGCAAGACACTTCTAAGGTGACATTTAATTGATGCAGGTGGATGAACGAGTTGTTTCAGGAGACGGACTAATGCTCAATCTGATGTCAATTATGGAACTGTTGTCCATCAGGATTCTTCTTGATAAGGTGGGTTCCATGTTCTGATTTGCTAGCATTGAAGTTCTTCTGACAATTCTACATATTCACGATAATGTCCATCAACAAATAACTTTTTCCTAGCATTTCATGTCTGCAGAATTGAATTGCTTCATCATCAGTGCCCATTTTCCACACAATAATGTGAGCAGGATATTGTCACAAAACACATCATTCTGTGTGTAAGCGAATAAATAAGGAATGAAAGTTTGTACCTTAAGGAATTGTTCTATAAATTACTTACCTTAGGAAGTAAGAGTGATAAACCAATCAGATATTGTGTTATATTTGAAAGTAGACAATGAAGCAGTTTGTCAAGTGCCATGTTCGAGACATTTTCTGGTTACTCAGCTCGGTAAGGAATTGTACTCCAACAGATGAAAATGACTAGAAAATACTAGATTGTATTTGAAATCTAATGTATATTCTAATAAAATATTTTATTGTTTAAATTTGTGTAAATTTTTTCTGCCTTATGAGCTACTTTCATGACAGGAGCTCTCCGTTTCATACATTACCATCTTTCATTTGAATTTAGTAGAAGAAAACAAAAACTATATTTCATGCAAATCACATCACTTAAATATTAATTCAAACAGTGTGTCAATGACAGTTGTCTTTATTGTAAGTTAATAGGTGTAAATGTTAGAACACATTGATCTTTGTGCCACCACTCCGTTTCTAAGGGATAAATTGCTTTACTTTTTGTCCATGTGGAATGACTTAATAAAGGGGTGTTATAGTATTTAGGTAAAGGCTAAAAAAGCAGGCTGTTTTAAAAGTACCACAAGATGTCAAACAGTGATAATACAAAGATAATGATACTTTGATAAAATAATGATATGCAACGTCAAGTTTACCAAATGGTTCTTCAAAAGGATTAGTAAAATATCAAAATACTGCAATTAGATAACTGCAACCAAAACCGTACATAGCTGACCATGCATATCACCGGTGACTGTTTTTTTTTTTTTTTTTTTGTTTGCTTTCAGGTTGATCCTTATTACCCATTCCACCCCAAAGCTCGCATCTCCATCAGGTCGGAGGCCAGGTTCAGTTGCACCTCACAAGAGGCAGAGATGTGGGTAGAGGGCATTCGTAAGTATTTTTTCTCAGACTTTGCTGCACTTCATTCCCTTGGTATAGGTCATTATTCTCTGCTGGTGTTGGTATGTAGGATAGCGAATCTATTCTTTGTCTGTTTCTAGGATGTAAATCACCATCACTTTTTCAATGGGCTGAGAACAGAAGGTCACTATGGGTACCTTGGTATATTCCAAACTGGTTCTTAGTGTACCAGTAACTCGTAAAAAAAAGATGCCTGATATATGGAACAAACTATATGTGTCTACATTATCTTTCCTTTTAGCCACTTTTTTGGGGGGGGCATCAGACCTCTTGCTTATTTGTTTTGCACATAGTGGAGGATTTAGACAGCTCATCTTTAAAGCTAGAAGTATAGTACCTGAGTATACATTTTCTTTTCATCAGTGATATTTTTTTTTCTGTAACTGTGATCATTACCACTGTGACTGTACTGTACAATTTTTCATGATATGCGATAAATTCAGTTTTGAAAATACTGCACCAAAACACAATGTAAATGCATTTAAGTTAATATTAACTCATGATTTTGTTTCAATTCATTTCTTGTTTTAGATGCAGTCCAGCGGCGCAACAGTTAGCGCCTGTCACTAATACAGTGAGGATTGGCTGCCCTGGGTTCAGATCTCGTCTCAGGCACGCTGTTCCTTCTCTGCATGTGGCATCTGTTTACAGGGCTGGCTGCTTTGCCATGATATAGCCTTAGTTGCTAGCTTGGCATAAAACACCATTCTCCCCTTCATTTCTTGGAGTTTTTTTGGTAATTGAAAAAAAAATACCCTTGCACAGACTAACAAGTATCATAACAATCGATCTTGTTGCCTTCATGCTGAGCGGAAAAACCTCACTTCAAAATCCACTGTGCATTTATTTACTGAGTGGCAAGACAAGGATGATAGTTAATAATAATAATTGAATTTGTAGAGCTTCTTTTTCCATTCCCTTTATATAGAAGACTACAAACAAAACAAGTCAGTCATGCATTGGCAAATGAGTGACACCATGGCAAACATGAATAAGTGCGTGGATGAAGATAAACAACTGAGGAGTAAGCAGAATAGCACACTTGATTGTAAAAGATATTTTGAGATGGGTTTTGAGGCTAAACTTAGGTACAGTTCAAAGAAAAATTGGCAGAGAATTCCAGACTTTGAGGCCTGAGAAGGAGCCTAATTCCTCCTGTCTTATGAGGGGCACAAAAAACGAGAACAACACCAGCAGACTGAAGAGACCGATGGGTGGTAAGGCATTGGTAGCTTAGACAGTTATTCTGTGGTGAGGCCATCAAGACAGCAGTGGCACAGTGTGTTGATCTTACAAGCCAGTGAAGCTCGTGAAAACAGGCTGTAGCATGGTCTGCTTTTCACCTACAGAAAAATATAAGTTGCATTATTCTTAACCCTTTGAAGTTTGTTCAGGAGACAGTTATGGAAATCAACAAGTAAAGAGTTGCAATAATCCATCAGGGACAACACAAAGACATCAGCTAGACAGTGGGGGGTAAATGTAGCGGGGCAAAAAAGTGCAGACTACAAGGCATGTTGCTTATAAACTACAGCACATTTTAATTATTTGGGTGAGATCATGTGACCTAATGAACTTCCATTCTCTATATTTTTGATTCATTCTTGTGCATCATTAATATTTGTGTATAGTATATCAGTGGGGAAGTTGATAGTCTATTGGTTAGAGTAACGTTATCCGAACAGAAAAGGATGCAAGCTGGCCTCAAGATAAAAGAGGGCTCTCACACCTTACTCTCATTCAACCATGAAGTCATGGGACCTTTACTTTGTATAGTGGTGGTAGATGGTTATTGGTGAATGGAATAGGCGTTTCCTTTTCTTTTAAAGAGGGAGGATGAATCAAATGAAGAACAATTTTGCCTTAAGAATGAAAAGAAACTTTATTTCTTGTTGCCAATGAAGGAAAGAGAGGAGACCACAAATGGCAGGAGCCAAATTTCTCCACAGACTGCTTTTACCTCACTCTTCACTGCCATCACCTATCTATTATACCTATCATGAGAAAATACCAGCGCCGTCTGCGAGCCATCCGTGATCTAAACCGCATGATTGATGAAATGGAGGGAAACCACCCACAATGGAAATCTCAAGTGCAGGTGAGACAACAGTGCTATTTTCATTGATTGCTGACAGTTGAGCAGTACTGGATGTGGCAGCATGCTTTTGATAATGTTAAAAAAAAAGTGTACATTGGGTTCGGTAGGATTCATACTGGAAGTCATGAAAAAGCACATTCTGCTAAAATAAGTATACACATCAATAACTTAAAGCCACCTTTATAGTCAGTGGCTCAGTTTCTACAATGCAGAGTAACACTATGTAAAGTAGCAAAAGAAGGAGAGGAAGATGTTTCGAGTGTTACATTTTTCTGTAATCTTGTGTATTATCTGGGGAGAAAGGCAGTACATGGAAATTCCTAACTTCTGATTTATTCAACTCTTTATTATAGTTTTTTAAAGAAAATGTATTTTTGTATATGCATTCACAAGTCTCAAAATATGCATAAATTCAACAGAGGCTGCAAAAGAGTAAACTTTGTGCTGATGCTGGAGTGCTGGATCAAACCATGCTGGTGCGAGTTCTGAGGTTCTACACACAGGCATCACAGTTCTTACTTCGGGCTGCAGATCCTAAAATGCAGGGGTCAGGACTCAAACAGCATTCCAGATAATGGGAATTCTCTTATTCTCTCCACTCACTGTCTTCATTATCTGCCTCCTTTCCTTCCTTTCTCATTGTCTACCACTAACTTTCATCATTTTAATTTTGTAATAAATTCATGTTTATGGCACTCATCACCTTTCTTCTTTATCTGTCCTTTTTGGGGATCACTTTAGAACATCTTTTGCTAGTACCGGTTTTTAAAAAAAGCTTTTTCTTCCTCTCAGCATAGGCATACCTGTGCTTTGTTTATTATCCTGCATAGATCAGCCATAGTAACATTTTTCCTTCATTCTAGGGCTGAACTACCATTGCCACCTGATGTTCCCATGGAGTTTGCTGCACTCCCAGAATTTTATCTTGAAGATATTGCTGATTATCTTCTCTTCGTTCTTCAGTAAGTATTGCATATGGGTATGACAATACTCTGTCAAAAAATATTTGTAAGACAGGCAAACAAGAGTGAAAGTTTTTTTTTATTAATCGGGGAGTTTCAACCAAGGTAAGGCTCTAGTGACAAAACAGACTTGGAGAAGATCAGTAGAGAGCGAGGCAAAGGCTACCGGAACCACATGGGCCCAACTGAGGGGGGCTGCCCAAAACCGAGTTCGCTGGCGAGGTGTTGTTGCGGCCCTATGCTCCTCGAGGAGTAGCAAGGAATGATGATGAAGGCTCTAGTACATTTTTTTTTTAAATGCAGCAAAAGTATTATAAGATTTCATGACTTGTTGTGATGTATGATGTTAATAATAATAATGTAAACTGATAAGGTGCAGCATCATGAACAAGATAGATTCCACTTACAGCTGCAGCTGTAATGAATTCAGCCAACATCATTTCTCAGGCCTTAGTGTCTGGAATGCATTTCCTCCATTACTTTGCACAATTACCTTTTTTGATACTTTGAAGTCTGGCTTTAAGACTAACATTTTTCGAGCATACTTTTAGTAGTTGATGATGTGTGTTTTGTGTGAGTGTGATAGAGATATTGTTAAGCCAATTGTTCATGTCAAAACATATTGATCTTGCTGTCGGCAGGGTAATGCCCTATAGAAATGCTCTTATTATTATTAAAATTGGATTTTCTTCCATTTCCAGATTTAGTCCCGAAGTTCTGGTGGCAGACCCTGGCATGGGTGATGTCCTTCAGTTACTGATTGTTATGATCTGCTCCCAGAACTACATCCGCAACCCTTACCTTGTGGCCAAACTGGTGGAGGTTATCTTTGTCATGCAGCCTGTTGTGCAGCCTAAAGCTGGGAAAATCAACCAGGCCTTTCTGATGCACGAGCTAGCCCTGACCTTTCTAACCCCTTCACTAATGCAGTTTTATGTTGGTGTGTATTCTCTGGATAATTATACAATAATCCTACTGCCAAATTTAAAAATACCTGGTATGCTATTGTTATTTTTTATTTTTAAACTATATTATGTGCATGTTCACCTTCTCTGTATCTCCTTACACATATTTTCTTTTTTCTGTACTATTTAGATGTAGAGAGTACAGGAGCCAGCAGCGAATTCTATGACAAGTTTACAATTCGCTATCACCTGGCAATCATTTTCAAATCCATGTGGGCCATCCGTGCCCACAAGACCAAGTTCATTCAGGAGGCAAGGTGTGTATGTGTGGTGTTCTTTTGTGAGCTATAGAAGTAAGTTGTCCATGTTTAAGAAAATTTCAAAACAAGAAAAAATGAAAAAGAAGTGCTCAAAAAGCAATGTTTGTACTATAGATGTGAGAGAAACTAGAATAGCCTTTAATTACCTGTAGAGGAGGAAATAAGCGAAGGGTAAAATTGTTGCTTTCTAAACTCATACATTTTGAAAAAAGGTTCAGTTCATGCTCATAACTCTTAACTTTGTTTCTCCTCAGTAATGGGAAAACAGTTTGTGCGCTTTATCAACATGCTTATGAATGATACCACCTTCCTCCTGGATGAGAGCTTGGATAGCCTTAAGAGAATACATGAGACACAAGAGCTGATGGACAATCAGGCACAGTGGAACACTCTCACTCGTGTAAGCTGTTGAAGGTTTTGTTTGAAATGCTTGCTCAAACGTTGTCTGAAATTTGATGGACAAGGGTTAAGCCTAACCTTTACCTTTATCTACATTTTAAGATTTAGAAACTTTTTGAAGCCTAGATAGAATTTGAGCTTGCAGCTTTAATTACTTGTTTGATCCTGTTAAAACTTGTTATTCTTTGGACATGAATGATGGGCTCCTAACTATAAATTCTTCTAATGCATGATCAGTATGATATTATACAAGGGATGTTCCACTTCTGTCCAAACTTGGCAATAAAGCAAACCTGGAGAACTTTTTTAAACATTTTACTCTGAACAATTCGCTAGACACCACATGTTCTGTACTTGCTGAAAGCACGCGAAATACTGAAATCTGTTTGGAAGTAGAACATCCCTTGTATATTTAATGCTGTGCTGATAAATGAGAAGTAAATAGTACTAACCAGTTTTACCATGTTCCTTTAGGATCAACAGCAGCAAAAGATTCGACAACTCTCTATGGATGAGCGGCAGTGCCGATCATACCTTACTTTGGCCACAGAAACAGTGGAGATGTTCCATTATTTGACAGAGGAGATCAAAGATCCTTTCCTGGAAGAAGTAAGTATTTGATGTTGCTATGGATTTGCATTGTTTCTGTTCACCTACAAGACACATTTTACAGTTAAATTATGTCTAGACTGAATGGAGACAGCCTGGAGAATATCTATTAGAGGCCAAACAGTTTCTTTCTCATTATGTTTTAGATCTTGTATCATGAGATTTTTTGGGGTTTGGCAAGAGAGCATCTAAGCATGCAGATTGTTAATGTCTTACTCAAGATTTTTTTATGTATCACCATATTTAGTATGTAAATTCTTATTTTCTGTCCTGAAATGTCTTTGATCCAAGTGGTAGCGAGTGATACAAATACAGGGTGGAGAGAGAGAAAAAAAATAGATCTGGAAAGATCCCGGGAATTATTAATGTGAATAATGTGCCATAAAAAAAAGGAGAGAAACTCTCTGTGAAAGTGAGCACACTGAGGTGCCTTGCTGGTCTCGTTCTCATAGTCTCTGGTGGAGAGACTGGCAGCCATGCTGGACTTCAACCTTCAGCAGCTGTGTGGCCGCAAGTGCAAGGACCTGAAAGTCAAGAATCCTATCAAGTATGGCTGGGAGCCTAAAAAACTTCTGAGCACCCTTGTAGACATATACCTTCACCTTGACAGTGAGACTTTTGCCTGTGCCATAGCTCAGGATGAGGTAAAGATGCTTCTTATTCAAATCAGTTCTCCAGTCAAAGAGCTGTGTGACATTGTATTGAGGCTTATTCAGTTTCTTATTTTCACACATTTAAGTGTATCTGTGCAGCTGTGCTTGTGATTTGATGACTTTCGTATTCACTCACCCACCCTTATTGTACTAAAACATGTCCTCTTTGATGGTCATATCATGCATAAGTGTTCACAATTATAGTTCCTAGAGAGAAGGTTTAGATCACACTACAGTTCATTATATGAAGACCTCCACTCAATCAAGGTTTTGATTTTTCTGCCCAAATGTTGGATTGAATCAGCCATGCATCAGATTAGTTTCATTTTTTTGCTGGTCAAACGTGTAAGTCCTGCTTTCTATTTTCCTTTTACCTGGTCAGTCCAAGAACCGCTAAGTCATGAGGAACAATAAGGATTTCAAATACTCTAATATATGTTATGCGATGAGAATGAACACTTGATGTGTATACTGAGGCATATGGAAGATATTTCTGTTTCTCACAGTTCCCTCAGCTGGCAATTACTAATATTTTAATGGAAAGACTTTCTTGCATTTCCAGAGATCTTTCAGCAAAGAGCTGTTTGATGATGCCATCGCATGCATGACCAAAGCAAATATCAAGTCAGACACAAAGATAAAAGAATTCCAAGCCCTTCAGATAAAAGTTCAGAAGATTGTTGTACAGAGAGCTGGAATGGAAGAAGACCTGGGTGATATACCTGATGACTTCAAAGGTAAGCAAAGGCAACATAAAACTAGTGAGACTAGATGAGTGAGGGTGTATCAAAGTAATGATGTCTGAAAGTTTATTGTTTTTCTAGCTAAATATCTTTGTAAAGTGATTATTACAGAAAATAAAAATCATTTTAATCTGTGCCTATTAACACATGAGACCCTAGATATAAAGCAGACAACTTTGTTATTTTCAAGCTAAATAAAAACTAAGAAGGTATTTCACCAAGAGCAGGTAATAACCCTGATCAGAATATGGTATATGATACAAAGGTGATATTTAACAATTGGTATTGGCAGGGACCAAATAAACAAACTTTTTTAAACTTTGACTTCTGAGGTGTGTAAAGTGATATGTCCAAGAAGGGGTCCATGTGGGTGGTTCAGAGGGCTGAGTGGTCAGTAGCTGAACAGCTTCCTAAATGGGTTTTTTTTTTTTTGAGTTGTTAACAGACTGGGACCACCCCAAAATTTCACCAGGAAGATATTTTTTCTATTGTTCTTGTGTCATTTCATGGACCAGACCCTTTGATGGACACACTGATGAAGGACCCAGTGAAGTTGCCATGTGGCACTGTTATGGACAGAGCCATCATTATGCGACATCTGCTCAATTCACAGACAGACCCCTTCAACAGACAACCCCTCACAGAAGACCAGCTCGTGTCAGGTCAGTGACTGACATGATTCTTGTGTAGTTTTCTTCCGCTACCCTTTGCTATATTTCTCTTAAAGCTCAATGATGAAAATACAATAATTACTTGCAGATGGTCTGCTGTGTCATATTTAAATAGTGTTTTTGGCTCCTCTATGTTATAATGGGCTCTAAGTTTAAGGAATTGCCTACTTGCCTGCTTGTTTTCCAGACACAGAACTAAAGCAGAAGATCGAGGCATGGAAGAAGGAAAGAGGGCGAAAAAAATAATGGAAGAACTTCCACATCTGAGGAGGATTCTGCTTACATGTGTGTGTATGGATGTGCATGTGTACATGGGTGGATGCATTCCTAAAGGTTTGGTTGTACCTGGCTCAAGGTGATGCAAACATGGATCTCAAAACCAAGATGCACAAGGTCTCAGTTTCCTTTGCATGACCTGCGGATGATGAGGTCTTGAAATTTTTAATTGCTTCCTTTTCCTTAACTTGATGCCAGCAGCTTATGCTTTTCATGCTACTAGGATATTCTGTTCAAGTAGCTTTTAGACTGAGTCCTTCCATACCTCATACCCACCGCTCCACACCTCCTCCTACCCCTACCACAAGAAAAGAATCGAATTATATGAACTAATGCATTTGATGTTTGAGCCTTTGGGCGGACTGTGTACGTTCCTGTGATTTGTATCATAATTTTCAGAGAACAATAGACTGACAAATGTGGCATTTGCAAATAAAGGATGACGGTCAGTTGTTATCTGGGCACTTTCAGAGATCACTTTGTTTTCCAGCATGATAAAAAAGCAAAAAGTAAATATAAGCATAGAGCTAGGGAAAAACTGAAATAGATTGAGAAATTTTGTGTCAGGATGACTTTGCACAATTGTTCTAGTGCAACAGATCTGTTGCTTTACTGCCATTGTCCCCTTTTTCACAAGCACTCAATTTTATTAACGGTGTAATAGATCGAATGAATCCAGGTATGCACATATAATGTGAAGAGATGTATGCCTGTCTGCGCTTCCAGGTGTGTGCAGGTTGTAACACTTGCAGCACATGACATTCTGTGGTACATCTAGTGCACAGGGTTTTTCACATTTGCTTGTGCAGGGTTTGGTGTTTAATCTTAGACCTACTTGTATAGGCATTAGTCTCAGTAGATCATCAAGTGTGGTTTTTTTTTGGTTTTTTTTTTTGTCTGGATGAGAATGTGCATGACTAGAAATTATGTATATCTACTGTTTATGGTATAAAGGAAAAGGGGTTTCAGGGAGGACTTGTCACAGTTTTGCTAGAGTTGTGATGGCACAAATTGTAAGGAATTTGTGGTTCTTTATCTGGAAATCATCTCTTGCTCTCATTATACCTTACCTCTTCTCCTTTATCACCATCTACTTGTGCTTGCATGTAAACTTGGGCTATGTGCCATAGAAACAGGCTTGTATTATCTTTGTTGATATGGGGAGTTCTTTGCATTATTGGTGACAGATGCATATGCGTTCAGCTTCATTAACTCTAAATTGTGTGCGTACATGCATGCACACATATACAAATAAACATGATTCATTTTTACATTTCTTGATACCATTGATTTTATGTCATGGGCATCAAATTGTTGGCAGACATCTTCTGACAAAACACTAAATGGGCTGCTCAGTCTGCTTGCATTATTACACTTTTTTTTTTTTTTTTTGGTGAGGGTGGGGTGTTAAAATTACTGCTGGAGCCAGCATATGACTAAGTGGCAGTGTAACTGATGTCTAAGACCATAGACAGGAATAAATACTGCTCGGTTTAATGTGGTGCAGTGTACTTCCCTGAGCTAAATCAGCTGTTGAATGGGTACCTGACCAGTCCGAGGGCTTGTGAAGGTTAGACAGCAGGCTGTGAAGCCCTGAAAGCACACAAAAATGTTGGCCCAGAGAAAAGTGTGGTTTCCAACACCCCACTTTTCAATAATTGAAAGGTTAAGGAACTTGTTTTGAAATCGTGGAAATATTTGTTTCTCTGTGGTAAAATGATTTGATTATTAGGTTTGAAACTAACCACACCATGTTAAGAACTAGGACCTTGTTTGGCAAAATTTTTGAACTATTTAGGTGGATTTTAATTCTTTTCTTAAATAAAGGTCTTCTTTGTATCATATATGCTTTCAGAGAGCATTTGGAAAGTCAGATGTGGCTGAAAATTGAAATGAGTGTCTGTGCATGTTGAAGAAAAAAACTAAGTGATAAATTGATTTTACAGAAGAGTGGTAATTACATGAAATCCTAAATGTGACAGCATTTGTATATGATGTCAGCCACTGACAAGCTGTAGCTTTTGACACAGAATACATCAGGAGTTCTGGACTGCTCTTTACTATATTTTGAGTCATTTGACCAAACAGTACAAGTCTACCCATCTCTTTTTGTTATTGTTGTGACCTTTTTCCACATTACAAGAGTTTGAAAGTGTTTTATTCCCTCGAGTAAAAATTGTCGACACTATCCCAAGCTCAAGTGTCCAGCAGTCCATCCATTTTCAACATAACCACCTTTTAACACAGGGGTGTTGCCATGTTGTATTGATCATTATTTCATCAACAGATAGTGATAAAAGGTTGCATATCAGTTATAATCAATAGCTGGAGGTAGTGTGTTTGCATATTTTTAATGGCTGACCCAAGCCATTCATTAAATGAAGCTCAAAGTTGCTAATAGGTTAGTAGAATATAGTACTGTTGTTAGTCACAAAAATGCATTGTGATCATTTTGCATTTATCTTTTAGGGTAAAAAGCAGACATAGAATGACCTCATTTCTGTCTAATGTTAAATGCCACAAGCAGAGGGCTTTATGCACATGGTAATGTGGCACTGCCCTAAGAACAAGCCTGCTATTGTGATACTATGGAAAGTGAGGTCCTGACTTCTTTCCAAACTGCAGACGAGAAATGCTTTGTTACAAGGCTTTTATTTCATTTACTGAGCTGTGTTATTTTGCTGTCTGATAAATTACTCTCTTGTAATGAAGTAAACTTAAATTTGAAGAAATATTTTGCGCTCAGTTTCGTCCTCAGCAGGTGGTACAATGGGTCTGTTTGTGGGAAAAAATAGTTCTTAGACCTCTGCGTGTTAAGGTCTATTCTACACAATATATCACTTGGATATCTCTTAATTCTTTTCCTAATTTACATCATCTGTTGATTTCAAAAAGGGTCTCCTTCGCTAAGCCATGATTCCTTGGAATCCAGTTTTCACACCCTTCCTTTTGCAATATTGTATTACTTTCAGCTCTTGTTATTTGGTTCCTCTTTGTGTTTTCTGTATTTGATTTTATTCTTTGTTTAATACGGTTGTTTATTCTTTTATAGCTCATCATATGTTATTTATTTGTTTTCCTGTTCCTTGTATGCTGTCCATGTTAGGTTCTTCTTGTTCTTAAGCGCTAAGAGCATACTCCTTAGGAGTATGAGTATATATGGGCTTCACAAATTTTGCATTTATTATTATTAATAATTTACCAGTATCCAGAATTTGTTCCCTTTTAAACAGCTCTAAATTTTCCTTTGAGGGAATCCAATGCTATTAAAATATTTAATAAAATTAAAGATTTAGGCTGTAGGCTTGGGATTATGCAGCTCTTGAGCTCCTATTGTATTAATTTAATCTTGATAAAGATATGAATATTGAGCCATAACTGCAGTGATTGTAAACACATTTGTAGCATAATTACTGATTTGAATTATAGAAGGTTCTGGTGTGTACCACTTCTGTACTTACACATCACCAAGGAACTCTGATAAATGATGTAAGGTAATATGCTGTCTTGTACACCTTCCTCCCCACCACCTCCTATTACTGTAACCTAAATTTTATTCGTGTATGTTCTCTGTGGCATTTTATTTTCCTGCAAAAAAAAAAAAGAGTTCTTACTGGCTTATAATATTATAAACATAAATTTCAAGGAAAAAGATGCCATGTGAGTTCTGTGAGCTCCATGCTTTAGATCATTTCTATTGTTTCCCCCACCCACAGTTTGCACCCATTTTCATATGGAAGTTTAGGGGTTTCCCCCCAGTCGCAATTCAGAGCCAGTACATTTCTAAACTATATGTGTCATTTGCATGACCAGTCAATGGTTATCTCATCATAAAATATGTTTGGCTAACCTTTCATCTCATTTAAAATGTATGTGGCTAAAAGTTTTTTTCTTTAAATATATGCTGATCTTCAAATGGATGTGGAATGGCTTTTTTTGAGGTGTATCCCCCTCCTTTTTTTTTTAACTTAATGACCTTCATTTGTTTAGTAACTCTGTGTGTACTGGAAGAATTTCAAGTGTTTGCATTCTATTGTATGTGGCATTTATTTAATGGGCATGCAAAACAAAATCCCCACAAAATGGCAGCCTACAAAACTCATTATTTTTGTGGGAACTTTTTTAGTTGTTTAAGGGTTTCATATAGAGGGGATGGTTCTTTTTAAGATGCGATGCAGGGCTTTTTGGTTTTTTGTTCATCTGCTGCCTATAACAGCTTGCTGATGCAACACAAAGGCATTCATGCCATCCTTAACAAGGATCTTAAATTTTACAGCAGTGTGCGATTTTGAAGTGTGAGGACTATAACTGACAGAACTGGTGCAGCATGAATGTGATGGTGATAACAATGTTGCTGAAAATGAAATAAAGTTTCATCAGATAGAAACCAGCATGCCTTCTTCATTTTTTTCTAATTGAAGAGAGTTCTTTGGCGTTCCCTTGAACACGCTTGTTGGACTTCGACCTTTGGTGGTGAAGAAGGCTGTTTCTAACTTGTCCTTGGTGCTCCTGAGCTTCTCTTCCAGTGTGGCTCCTTGAGGCTACAGCTCTGTCCCCTTCATTATTTGGAGAGTAATCTCTGGTGTAATAAAGTTGAGACTGTTTGAAAAAAAAAACACCCTGAAAAAGGCAATTTTCACTTTGCGCTAGTAGAAATAATTAAACATTTTTTTTAGAGCATCTTTGGTGGAAGGAACCATATTTTGATCACGCAACACACTCATGTTTGTGTATGTGTTTTGTATATGCCAAGGAGCTTCAAGTTAGAATCAGACAAATTCAACTGGCTTATATCAATCTTGCAAGGGTTCTTGGAGCTATCGTTTGTCGATTGCTGTGTAAGAGTTTACCACCATTCACAAGTAGAGCTTATCCATTTTAAACACAAATGGAGCATACATATACAGTATGTAATTCAACTTTTTATTTTTCTTTGAAAAATAAGGCAAATCCAAAAAGACATAAAAGAAATTGATGAAAATGAGTAAATTATGTAGAGATTTTCAAACTGTCTACACCATATAGTAGTCTATTCCACCCTCCCCTTTGGTTTGTCAGACTTGGTAAATTTTATTAAACATCTTTTAGTTTGAAGCAGGATACATAAGGCTATAAAATTATGATTTATAAACAAGTGAAGCCAAAAAGAAAAATTAAAAGATAGTTTAGAAGAAAGTTTTTGCCCACAATATAACAGTAATGTGTAGAGCCTGGCTATTCCTGAAATCCAAACAAGTCTGCATAAAAAAATGGTCTATTCACTAAAATGTACAGTAAAATGAAACTTAAAATTAATGCCATAACCTTGTTTGGGGTGAGGGGAGAAGCAGGTGAGCTTCAGGAAGTTTGACAGTGGTATGAGGCATTAGGCAACGTAGAACATTTCAGAATGCAATGGCCCTTTGGGCAACCAGACTTTAAAGATATCACATTTATATTGGGACAGCTTATGGTTCCCTAAATATTGCAATGCGAGGTCAAAGCAAAAGCTCATGGAGGGGTACCCTGGTCTTAAACATTTACAGTATTTCTCTCTCTAAAATAAAACTTTGTAAAATACAAGCTCAGTTTGATGCTTGAATCCTGATAAATCTTTAAGCTACCACTACCACCTCCACAGAACTTTATTTTTAAACACTGCTTTTTATTTTCACATTCACCCAAGCATACATGATTACTCACACTCTGTGGAACATGTTGAGTAGATTAACTGAGAATAGACTCTTTTAAGGCTCTAAAACACTATCAGTGGACTTAAAAAGATTCTGGATGTCTTGTTTTGCTGTTCTCTCACACACATACATAACTCTGGACAAAAGCTTGCATTCTCTCTATATATATATATGACATGTACAAACTCATTTGCTCTCTCTATATATATATCTGAAAAGCACAAACTCATTTGCTAATATACATATATATTATAATTGTCAATTGTAAGTACAAGCACATATCCTAATACCCAACCAGCTGTTACATGCAAGCATCCTCAAATGCATAGTCATAAACACATATAAAATTTGTCAAAACGTCAGTCCGGTGTTTCTATAGATAAAATTGGAACTACTGCCTTGGGTTGTTCATCAATGGGTTCTTTTCTGCTCTTGAATTCTTTAGCTTTTTCACATACAGGGGTGCTGCTTCCACTTTCTGAATCATTGTACTGTAAGGAGTAGGAAATGTTGCCATACTCCTGTAAACACGGACAAGTACCCAGCAAGAACTGGCAAAAATCTTTTCTGATGCCAAACCACCCTGCCAAATAAAAAAAAAGAAAAAAAAAGATTAAATTCTTTAAAATACATTAAAGCCTTTATTTCCAGTCAACATTTTAAACATCAAAATTGTTATGGATTCCTGATGCTTTGCAAGGAAAGAATGTGTAAAAGCAAGCAGATCTTTCCATTAGAAATAAGGCGAGTAACTCTACTACAAAAACTATTTTTAAAACATTGCTGACAAACCTAAAGTGAAATTTCTGTAACTTGTAAAGTTTGAAAAGAGGTACTTACAGTTGTTTCCACCTTTGGCACCGAACGACAAACAAACAAGTGTTATAAGAGACAGGAGAAGAGGAATAGTGATTGCAGTGAACTTGAACCCATTAGTGTGATCCAGTCGATTCGCCAACAATATCTATGAACAAGTATACAGACAACTAATATGAACCCATTAGTGTGATCCAGTCGATTCACCAACAATATCTACAAACAAGTATGCAGGCAACTAATATATGAATGTGTGTGTTTGTGTAAAAGGTTTTTCTTTTTTAATAATGCATGCAAGAAAAACTAACACAAAAAAAAGCCTCAAGTCACATAGTGTTTGTTACATGCATCAAATGTTGATTACTATTTCAATTATGTAAAAGTGTCAGAATGAAATGTTTTAGATACTTGGCTTAACCTTCTCGGTCCTGTGGCATAGCATTAGCTGGTACTGTCTTATATTTGTATGCTCATCAGATTTTTTTGCAAGCCCAATGGTATTTTCAACTGGCATACTTAAATCTGGTCTGAACTGACCACATAGCAAGCACGCATTCTAGCACTAGTAGGTCATTAACTTTTTGTGTTATCACTACTAAGGCTTGTGTACATTGTGCATGGCAAGTATTTTCAGATCCTAATCCTGTTTGTGTTTGACTTTTTCGCAGAATCGATGTGGACATTTTTTTTTACCTGCAAGTACATTTTGTACACAAGCATGCATACCACAATGATGATAAAATATAAATATACTAATTTGAATGTGTGTTTTGAATAACAGCTATTTAACAATGAAAATTGTACCTCAAAAATAAGGAGTGGAACAACAAGGAAAGAATATCCTACTGCTGAAGACACATTTCCTCGCCTTTGTTCAGGAATGATGTCTGGTGACTTTAACAGTATTATGGCCAGCACAATAGCGTACAACACCCCAATAAGTGCCACGCACATCACGATCCATATTGGAATGAAAACAATCTGAAACAAGAAAGTTGGAAAACAATGCTACCATGAAAACAATATTTAAAAAAAAATAATGGGAAAAATCTCATCAAACTGCAAAGCACAAGAAAGGTCTTATAAAATCTATTTGTCGGAAATTTATTTGGCAAAACGTCTGGATTATCCTTTGTCTAAAGTCTTTTAATAAATCAATAGATACATTGTTATGATCACACTCATTTGTACATCAAAATTGGCCAGTATACTGAAAAATATTTATCATTAACCTGATTTTTTTGTCTAAAGCATTAAATTTGTGCATTCTCCTTTCAAAGAATACTCAAAAGTAAGTCATTTAAGCATAATTTTTCAAATGACCTACTCTACATTTATGGTACCTCTGGCCCGCTTCAACCCTGATGTTATATACATACCACCCAGCTCCATGTGATGACCATGTCTAAACGCAGTCCCAAGAAAATAAACTGTAAAATGTTGACTGCACAAAACAGCTCCATCTGGAAAAAATCCAATCAACATAAAACTTTCTTATAAAAAAATAATCTGTTTTTTGAAAATGCTAATTTTAATCAGAAAAATCAAACTGTTATTTTGAAGATTAGAAAAACTGTTTCACTTAGTAAAATTTGCAAGCTGTAACTAGCCTTCCTTGCCCTGGAGGGGGGGGGGCATATTAACTCTTTGCTAATATAGTTAATCAGTTTTACCCAATACATACTGGCGGCGGGCCGGTCAGATCCGGCCCGCAGGCCGGCGTTTCCATATTAATGATGATAAATGTAACTGGGGGGAAAATAACCTAAAATACTATCTACTCAAAGACATTTATTTCTGATCTACAGGAGCTCTAATCTCTTGCCCTTGATTATAAAGGCATCAACAATATACAGTACGTACATTAATTTTTTTTCTTGGAGTTAGGGGGGTTAATATTAAAGGTTCGTCTGGGGTGCGCACATTTTTCTTACAATGACTGGGTAAATCTCCATAGCAAGATACTATTGCTGCCAAAATCTGGATGAACAGCCCATCTATTTTCTTGAGATACATGCCTACAAATATGTATTTGTGTTCAAACATCATTCACAGAAAGAAACTGATAGGATAAACATCAGGATGTGTATACTTGTATTGTCACGGCTTCAGCCAAATGCAAAAGCTGGGACCACATGTGACCCATCACCACAAAATGAGCAGTTTGATAGCAGAGGCCTGGAAAGGTGATTAGGGTCAACTTAATACAGTTTCATTTTTTGTGAAAATGAACTCCTTGGTCATTAAACTAACAGGGAAATACACTTGTGTTTAAATAGAAGTGAAAAATGGTCTTAAAATACATTTTAATCAAGGTACCCCATAGTGATCAGTCCCAATTTCTGAACAAAAATTATGAAAATTCCGATGCTGTTTGTTACTATATCCCTGTCAGAACCCTATCATATTATACCTTACCGTAGAGCCCGGAGTCTGTATTTTCAATCTCTATAATTACTGATTTGAATATTAATTATAAGATCCATCTGCAAAAGTTTGGGTGAGCAAATCTCGCCATTGATCCTGATGCTATCCAATGGGATAATCAAATAGTGACTTGTTCTTGGTAACTAAAAGAAACTGAATGATTGGCTGACAGGGAGGAAACTTGTCGCTTCTACGAGTCTTCCTTCACAATTTCAAAGTGCTGCATAAAACAAGAGAATGGCAAAACAGAATCTTACGGATGAAGACATTAGTTTTCTTTAATTCCGATCAATTTTGGTTTCTTTAACAGCAGAAGTACACATTGCTAAGAAAAAAGAACATGTGGGATTACTGAAAAATGTATCATCTTTGCACACTTCAAATGTGTGTAACTCAATTTTGGGACAAGACATTATGTAAAAATGTTGAAAATTCCAAGCTACGACTCACTGAGGAAGTAGATAGTAAACCTAAAGTCATGCCTGTTTAATAATTGTTTAATGCATCAAACTTAACCCAGTCAACCCAGCTAGGTACCCCATAGAGGATTGGGAAGGTTAAACCAGCAAGTGAGAGGACATGGGCACTAACCTCATGAAAAGTGTAGTCTCCAATAACTCACTCACCAACAACCAAAAAAAGACTAGGGAATGACCTTTACCTTTTTTTAAAATGTTCAATATCAGACACATGAAGTCATACCTCTTGAAATTGGAAGAGGGGTATTATCCCAGATTTTGGACCAAACAAAAAAAATCAGGCATTGAACATCACTCATTTAGTTTTTGTACCACACTAGACCTTTAATATTATATTTCATATGAAAGAAAAATAAATCACCTCAAAGGATCTCTCATTCTTTACAGCCCAAATGCAGATGCCAACAGAGACCAAAGCCATGAAGATAAGAGGGATGAAGACAAGAAGCCATGAGTGTGCAGCTGTCTGCAAGTTGTCACAGGCCAGAACTTCAAACATGAGCAGCAGCAAATGCATGCCAGTGCACATCACCATGGCTTTGTACTGAACATAGCTGTCTCCTTCTAGTCTGTAAAGCAATGATAAACTGTGAATGTAGTCTCTATTATAAGAAACATAAAAAAATCAAAGATCTGATGTACTTGTAAAAGGATGAGAAAGACATACAAATTATCAATAAGGTTAACCCATAAGCAGAATTCTCTACTGCTCAAGCTTTCAGATGTTTTACACATAGCCATAAGAAGCATGGCAACATGCTTACATTATAAAGAACAGCCATCACTCAAGGAAAAGAACTAAAATAAGAATCAGAGCTCAAACTTATATTTTACAAAGCGAAATTATTATGCCTTTAGATAATACATTTTAACATAAAAAGCTAAAGTGCATTAAGTTGTCTATAGAATACCAAACTTTTCCTAAATTTACCTACCTTTTCCCACTTACCTGTAGTGAGGGTTTTTCCACCAAACATAGCTACCAACGACAGATCCTGATATAACAACAAGTTTCCAAAGCCATATTGGAAGGAAGACAACCCAGTAGCTCCACTCTATGGTGTGGTCAAGTCGAAGTGCAAACAAGAGGGAAAAAACCAAGAGACAACTAAACACAAGGAACTTGCTGCAAAATAAAAAAAAAAATATTAGATATTAAGAACATGGAAAGTACATTTTAAACAAGAATGGTTTTCAGATAATCCTTTTTTAATTAAAAGAAGTGCTGTCATTTTCACAGCATATAACATACTGAATTTTCAACATTTTGAAATGCATCTGCACCCATCATAAAGAAAGGTACTGCAGGAAATGTATTAAAATGCTAAGAGAGTTACTATATGTACTGTAACATTTATCTCCTGATAAATATATTCTTCACTTAAAAAATTTGCAGTCCAAGGAATTTCAGTTAATATTCTTGTCTATTCTTCAAACAAATTACTTTATGTTTTAAAATGTGAATCATTTTTTTGTTGTTGTTCAACTAGTGACTTTTGAGAAATAGTAAAGACTTGCACATAATCATAAACATTCATACAATGAAAAGACATACCAAACAAATAATAAATAAATAAAAATCACAACAGTATTTTGTAAAGTCTTTAGCATTCCTTCAGACTAATCAGCAAACATTTCAGTTAACAATCAAAAAGCCATGGCCTGACAAAATAGAATACTTAAATCATCGTTAGATTGACGATGCAAAAGTCTATTCAGTTAACTGCAAGCAATTTTTTGTTGACATTTTGGGGAAGGGCAAACATTGCATAAACATGCATGTGTGTAGCTAGTTCTTGCATTCGTGTTATTATACAGTGCATTTATTAAACAAAAACTTTAATTCTATATTTAAAAAGGAAAAGAAACTGGTGTGCCTCAGTAAGACTAAAAGAACCGACAGGCCTTCCTTTCAGTTTCACTTTTGAGCGAACAAAAGATATTGCTCAATCAAGGATACCAGTGCTTGGTGGTTCTACGCATTATTTGTTAACAAAATGTGTTTATAAAATCAGTTCTAATTATTACTATTATTATTATCATTCAGGTTTTTGTGTCACTTGTTACTCAATCGCAACAGCAATCATTCGATTTTGGTACCACCGACGACTGAACGTTCTCGGTCAGCAAAAATATTTAAATCTATTTTAAAATAAAATATTAACATTTTCTTTCATTAGTCTTTACCTGGGATTAAAATCTTGAAAAAGATTTTTCAAGTTCATGCTTAGTATCTGACGAGAGGGCGCCAGCTATTATAAACGTAACATTTCGTTCACCATGTTTACTTCCCAGAATGCTAATAGAGACAAATCGTTCCTTATGTCAATTATAAAAAAATCTGTTTATTCATAAAACTCTTTAACTCTGTAGGAGTGTTCTATGATAGAAGATGCATTGGTTTGCAATAAATTATATCTTTATTTTCCAAAGTAGTCCTAATAGCATTTTTTTTACATAAGTGATGGAAGTGTTTTTGCTCTCGACGATATAAGCGGCAGTATCTCGCTTCTCAAAATAAAGGCAAAGGTGCCTATGAAAAAGAAAAGTGTTCTAGTGTGTGGATGGCATGTTCGTTCGATTTTTCTGATATTATGGAAGGTGGTCACGTTCTGCTTGAATGTGTGGATGAAGGCAGTATTGAAAAAGTCAGAAGTTTATTGGAATCACAGTTATGCAACGTTGACGAAACAGATCAAAGTGGACGAACTGCACTTCACCTCGCTGCTTTGCGAGGAAAAACAGATCTTGCCAATGTTTTGATCCTTGGAGGAGCAGATGTAAATTTTCGTGATAAACAAGGGAATACACCCCTACACTGGTGTGGCAGTATAGACACCATTGAACTGTTGGTTGATAGTGGTGCCAGTTTGTACCTACGGTTCGTCCTTTATTATTGGAGGAGTGCACGTTTACCCCCAACCCCACAACTCCTCCCCAACCATTAGGACAGGACACATCAAAATCTTGTTTGAAAGTTTTTTGGAAGTGCTTCATATTACAGTGTATTGATTCGTTAATGAATTTAAAATTGCTTCCTTTTATTTCGTGCAGAACTTATATTAATTTTACTGTTTCTTTTGTGGCTGCAGATAATGGGCTAAAGCAAATGTTTATAGTTTTTTTGCTTTTATGGACCTACAGTTGAGATTATCGATTTGTCCTCAACTCCGAACTCACTTTTTCTTTTGTCAGAGAATACTGAATTTCTGTTAACTTTATTTCTTAAACATAAATAATTTCAGCAACAAGATGGGACTTACTCCAAAAGAACTAGCATACAGAAGAGGAGTTGCTCCAGAAGTCCTGGATTTGCTTGCACACTTTGAGTCTCAAACTAACAATCATGATTCGAGAGACCAAATGGTCACTCGAGTTTCTGTTTTAACATCAGCTGCTAATGCCAGTGACAGGTATGTTCTACGTGTAGCGCTTTTTACCCTAGTTCTATACTCCAGAATGGAGTGAGTTTAGCTCATGAAATTCCAAATAGTTCTGTGTGATTATAATGTTGACAGCTTGCTAATATAATTACCCATCTTGATATCCTTGAGCGAAAAAAATTGAAAGTTGTATATTTTTACTGGGAAAAAAATCTGGAGGGGTGATAGGGAGAGTGTAAAATGACACAGCACTATATCACAAGTTTCTGTACAACAAACCGACTACAATTTAAGCTGATGACTCTCGTCCACTTTGTGAATGTTCTAATACAGCTGGCATCTGTCTCTCTCTCTTCTCTTTTTTTTAACTTGTGGTATCATGTAATGTCTGATGTTATATTAACATGGCAGATTAGTAATAATTTCCTGAAAGGGAAATAAAGGGAATAAAGATGTTTTGTATTTGTATGTGCTGAGTCTTAGATTAATCCAGCAGCAGACCAATGAGTAGTGAGCATACTTCTTGTGGAGATCAGGTTTTGGCAAATATCAAAGAGTTTATTCAACCGCTTTCTTTTTTCTTCTTGTTCCAATTTTCCCCCAGAGGAGCATAGGGCCACATTCAACCACTTCTATGACCTTTTTTTCTGTATAATCAATGTATAAATAAGGATATATAACATGTCCAACTGTCAATAAAACTGAGTCCAAAATCAGGCATCAACTCACATATAATGAGAACTTTCAGGATGGCCCAGGATTAAGTTCAATATTCATTGATTAGTAATCAGTACTTTTTTTATATTGCGGCCCTATGCTCCACTGGGGGTGATTAGGAACAAGAAGCAGAAGAAGAAGACTTTTTTTTAATAATTTCTTGAGAGGGAGAGTGTTTTAAAACTGAAATGCTGTTTGTTGCAGACTTAGCTCCATCACCAGTGAACAAGTAAACATAACAAGACACAGACAGGCAGTTGGGTTTTGGCAAGAACTGTCTTGTGAACTGGGAGTGCAAAATACTTTGCTCTGTCTGCTTGGTCTTCTTGGCTTTTCATTTTATGTAGCCTACATTCTGACTGGAATGCACCAAGGAATTCAGGTCAGAATTCCTGTTCAAGAAGCAGATATTTGATAACATCATTGTTATCTTTATCATTTCGTCAAAATTCTGCTATGTTATGGGCTGTATGCAATGATTTTAAATGCATTTGTCTAATCCTGGCATGATATCGTGTAATACTTATTAGCATTAATAACAAAGCATTTTCATGCCTTCAGGAGAAATGGAACTTGTACATGCTTATTCAAATCAGATGCTTAATCTTTAACGTGGCACAGTAAGCATAAGTTGTACTGTTTATTTCAGTAGTCATTAACATTCTAAATCATGTCCATCATGTAGTCATGTAGCTTTAAACAAACAAAACTTTTACCATAAAATTTACTAATTGCTATGAAAATACCACAAGGGGGTTGAGTTATGAGCACATTGACACACTTAATAACAACACATCATGATCATGCAACGATCTTGGGAAAGCACCCAGTTGTGTATCACATGAATTACCTATCATTATCACCTTGAAGTTTTGTGTAACAAGTTGTCACGGACCTGTCCGTGCCTCCATGTTTTAGGTTAGTTTATTAACCTTTCGCTACTTATGAACTGCAAGAGTAGAGAGCATATATGGGAGAATAAAGGAGAATGTCAGCGGGAAAGGGGTTAACCCTGACATGGCGTATTTGGTGAATAGTTCAGTCGAAGAATTTTTGGCGGGAACTAGGTTAAACAATTACTCAGGCCCATGCCTGAGTCACGATTTGTAAATCTCCATAGTTGAGATTACATAGTAGAGCAGGGTAGTGTCCATCGACGCTGGATGCGGCGCGATATTGACCCTTGGTGTATTAGCCTCGCCTAGACGAGTTTTTTCGCGGAGTGAGCTAATTGTTGGAGCCCTTTTGAAGGAGGAAGAATCACCTCCCCAGACCATTCCTCGATCGCCTTTGATACAACACCCAGCAGCGCCTGGGCTCGGGCAACCGTCGGCCTCGTGACGTCACCGTGGAGTACCGCTGCTGTGACTGCGGGAACCCTCTCCCCGACACGGCCATTGTGTAAGCCCTTGGAGTGTCATCCGGCGCTGAGTTACACGTGGCGATCAAAGAGTTTCCTAGCCCCTCGGGGAAGGAAAACCCGCTTCGAGTGGATTACAAGTGTGATTTGTGTTATTCGTATTCAAACTGACAGAGGATGCGAAGGGTGACAACCCAACGCTAGTCATGGCTCTTAGGCTCCGAACTGTATGGTTACAGGCAACTGATATTTTGAAGAGGCACCGAGAAGAAGCTTAGCAAGGGTGTGTTGGTGAGTCAGTGTACGTGGTTAGGAACTGATACATCGAGGACTAGAACATTTGAAACTGTTGTAAGCTTTGAACTGAGGGATTGAGGGAAGAGTAGAGGCTATCGCATTACCATATGTTTACTTGTCATATTTGGTTTTTCACCATCTTCTCTAAAGCTCGGGGCGTTGAGACATTTTTATATAAATATATTTATCTGTGTTTCATGTCGTAAAGTCCTGAGCAACTTCATAACATGATTTGGACAGCCTCAGGACAATCGTTGTTTTGTGTGTTGAAAGAACGCGTAAGGACGTCGTGTGTGTGTTGCTCGGGTAAGAAGCCGGCGTCCGTGACACAAGTGGGAAGAAAGGTACTAACGATTACTTTTAAGTAAATAACCAAATATAATGGGGTTTTAGTCAGCTAGACTAGTTACTGGTTTATGCTTTAACTTAGAAAGTTTTATTACCTATGAAATAATCTTTTCCTATGTCAGACCTGAATAATTGCGTCTGACAAGACTGGGTAATTGGCAGTGTTGTCCATAGGAATGGGAATCCCATGGGGAAACGTCCCATGGGATGGGATGGGATGGGACAGCACACATTTGTATTTCCCATGGTAGTCGATACTTGATATTGCAAAATAAATTTACTGTTATTTCATTCATCAAGGATTTAAATCCTTCCTCTGAATCATCTATTGTATGTGAAGTAGCAGGAATTATAGAACAAAAGCCGAAAAGTGGTTTTCAGTGTTGTCCATTTGTTAATACCATGGAATCCCATGGGAAACATCCCGTGGGATGGGACAGCATAAATTGCCATGGGACGTCCATGGACAACCCTGGTAATTGGACCTAAAGCTCGCACTTGTCGTTTCAAAGCAATAGTTTGTTCGGTTGTTTTTTTTTACATCTGAGGGGGTTTTATTTGCATTCTTTAAGAAAACATAGACGCGTTGCTATAGAACTATTTCATGCTGGCATTAAAAAAAATAAATAAATAAATAAAAGACGACGACACGAAAAGGTTACATCGTCGAACAGCTGAGCCATCATGGAAAACTCGACAATCCAAAATTGACAGCCACATTATCTGCTTCTGTTACTGGACATGTGAAATTTACTGTAAATCAACCACTCGTGGATTTTTAAGACAAAGAAATTATATTGTCTGATAAATTCTTTTAGTACTCCTTTTTTTCAGTCTGGGTCTAAAAAGCCTTTTATCGTACTTCTTTACGATCCGGAGCTAGAAAACATTTTTTGGCGCTTGGCTCTAGAAACATAAAGACTGGAATGAGACTTGTATTGCTGTAGCTAATTCTGGTCCAATATTTTGTGTGTATTATTAAATTTATTTTCGTAATTTTTCTGTCGCGCTGGTTTTTTTTCTTTATGTTTTTCTAAGCCACAACTTGATTTATCCAGAGGACGGAACGCAACTCAGTTATTACTAACGATTTAGTTTGCGTAGAACATCAACAACCAGCAACAGAATTGCACATTCTTCTTCGACAATTATAAGCTATTTTACCAACAGTCCATTAAAGGGCAACACGAGAGTCACTTTTTTATAATCGGGTTAGGTTTATTTTAAAATAATAATTCCCCAAATATGAATACATATAGTGACGAACAAATCTTACGGGGACAAAATGTTGCAGAGAAAAATTTGTGTTATTATGGGGATACATTTTTTTTACATACTTTCTCAATTTTCGAAATTATTTTAAATGTTTTTCGTCCCGACTTACTCCTCAACACAGACACAATAATCCACGCTCACTCATCGTATAATATTCTATAATTACTGTACCCACGGCATAGGCTACACCCCGAGCTAATTCTAGCGATGGAGAGGTGGTGCAGCGATCTGTAGCCTGTTTTCCTTCAAATATGTTACAACTAGTTCTATAATTACCCCCGCATGATCCGAGAACAATGGGCCCCGCTGCCACACCTTTCTACATTATCTACAGATGACCTTATCGAACTTAGAACGGCGGCGGACTATCTGACTCGTCTTCTCTCTCTGTGTGACACGACACAATTGTGTTTGTTGTCTGACTAGTCGAATAAACTGAAAGATCAACGACGATTGGTATCCTGGGTTTGCAAATTGATGCAAACTAAGAGTTTCGCGTTGACATCTGTACACAAGTGACGGGGCACGGTACAGGACTGCGAGAGGAGCCCTGACACAGGTGGGTAAAGTTCGTACAATCATCAAATGTTTCTTTTGCTTATACTCAGCCGACCTTTCAAATGTTTTCAGAGATATTTGACATCAAATTAAGCCGTTTTAAATGCTATGTCTAGGACGCCATCTGTACCTGCGGGACTAACCATCTGAATGTTTTCTCTTTCTTTTCTTTTTTTTTTTTCTTGCTGTCTGGGTCTGTTTCTTGTTTTCCACTCTTCCTTCTGCTTGTCTCTCGGTCCGTCAACTTGTTTGTCCGAATCTACATATGTCTATCCTTGTCTACTGTTCTCTTAGTTTGTTTTAATGTTCGTCTGTCTGATGATGTACTCACCTACTCTAGCAAAACAAAACCATCAACGAAAAGGGGAATTAAATAAATAGCTAATAGGACATTTTATGGTGGGAGAATTCTTGTTTTGTTGTTCATTACTTTTCAGGACACAATGGCTGCTACTGTCATATTCGTTTACCTGGCCATTGTGTCAGCCGTGACAGCAACCAACATAACGATTCAAAATCACTGGCAGAGTGGTTTCAATGTCTTCATAGCCGTTCCCATAACACAGGAGCTGACGTCTTGGCGCCTCCACCTTGTCTTTGACCACGATGTCAACACAATCATGGTGAGTATCACAGAGCAAAGTATGGAAGGAGAAACTCTAATTTCCCTTCTTCCGCCTGAAATCTAATTTGGTTTTTGTTTGTTTGTTTGTGCTATATATTATAAATAAGTTATTTGTATACCCAGCAAAGAGACATCTGATTTCTGGAGCTTGGAAGTAGACAGAAACACGTTATTCAAACTGTCTCACATATACCTATTTGTACATCATGAAGCTGACAAGTGTGAGATTCCTCATTACAGACAGGCGAGGCCGAGGTAGAGAAGATCAGCTCTTGTGAATTCGTTCTGACCAACAGAGACTGGAACGCTGCAGAACACACAGGTCAAAAGCTGACCCTTAACATCCAAGGAGGGACAACAGGAGACATCAGTCCTTCCCTGTGCGTGTACATTGAGGTGAGCTCTTATCATCTACATATCAAGAGGCAAAAATTTCTAACCCCCTGGGGGAATTTAGAACATGATAATGCTGATTGTGTGTTAAAATGCACGATTATGTGTGCGTGTGCCAGACTAACTTCGTGCACAAATGCAGGCGCGGACGAGGGCGAGCAAAAAATACGAAAAAGAAAAACGGGTTAGTTATTAACGTCTGTTGATGGCGTGCAGGGGATGAATGACGACGACTGCGGAACTCCAGTCTGTGGGGTGGGAAGCACCCTCGCCCCACGAATTACAGGCGCCCATGGAGACATAACTGGTGCACTTCAACGGCAGACAACCACGGCGCGCCCCGCAGTTACTGGTAACAAACATTTTGTAAACTGCAAAACACCATACACCATACCTTTAACTTCTCATACATTCGCAAGTAAAATTTATTGAAACAAACAATCTTTTACAAACCCATGGTTACATTCGCATACGAACCGAGAGTCCGTACAAGAAGCATAAACATAAGCAAACAGATAACACATAACAAAGTCAAGACATGAATTAAGGGTATGGATGAAGAACTGAGGAGTGAGCGGAACAAGGCTTTAAAACAGCTTTGTAGATGACACAAATCGAAAAACAGCAAGGAACTGAAAAGCAGGCAGGCAGCATACATAACCATTGAAAGCCGTTTGAAGTTGAATGTATTTCATCTTTATATTGAAATATTGCTTGATCTTTGCTTCAGCCGCTCCTGTTGAGATCAGTGGCGACGGTGTGATGAAGGGGACCTTTAGCCTGAAGATCAACTGGGGAAACAGGTTTGAGGGCGAGCTAATGTTCCACGCCGCCGAGCTTGTCGAGGGTTTCGTGTGCACCCTCAATTTCAACATGCCCGTCAGCGCCCTCGACGTGAGTGATGGCTGCTGTTGTTGTGTAGATGGTGATGGGAGATAGCAGCATCCTGATGAGGATACGCCTGATACTGCACTGTTTGCTTGCTAATCTTCCATCCTTATTTTTCTACTTCATCGGTTTTAGTAAATTAACATTATTTTATTTTTCTTTCTTTTTTTTTCCTTTTCTTTATTTATTCTTTCTTTCGATTTTCTTATTTTCTTTCTTTCTTGATTGACGAAAAGTGTTATCTGGCGAACATCTCATTTATGAATGTTGCTACTTTCGTGCATGAAAGTTTCCATAATTGGCACAGGACAAACGGACCATCAGACGCTTAAAGCTTATACGGAGAAGCGCTATGCCCAGTCATGCAGTGCGACTGTACTGCCTAGTGACTCATTTTCCTGTGTTTTCGTGTTGTCGTAGTTATGGATCGCCGACGTCTACTCTCACTCCGACGACATGTTGACGTGGACCGTCATCAACAAGCAAGACCACATGTTCGTTGAAGCTGGAGAAGACTTCGGCCTTCACTTCTTTGCCAACGTCGGCAGCGGCCACAACGCCGATACCCTTCTGTCACGGGCGTGTGTCAGAATAAGGGGAGGGACTACAACTGGACGATCCCGTCTCTGCCCAACAGTAAGTTACAGTGACTACAACTGGATTATCCTCTATGCCTAGCAGTAAGTTAGTGGGACTACAACTAGACTATCCTTTAAGTTAGTGGGACTACAACAGTCACCTTTATGCCTAGCAACAGTGAGAACCCTGGGCTCAATATAAAAAAGACACATGGAGGCACATACGAATACTATTTCAGATCGTGAGCAATACTATGTGCTTCCATTTCCTCCCCCTTGCAGAAGCGGGCTCTAAATACAATTACGATGACGTCCTCTACAAGTCCATTTTGTTTTACGAGACGCAACGATCCGGCAAACTTCCGGCAGATAACGGATTCCATACAGGGGGGACTCCGCTCTCAACGACAAGGGGGCCAATGGCGAGGACCTAACAGGAGGGTGGTATGACGGTGAGTGGTCACCCTGCTCTCATACCCCGTGTCCGTAACTAGCTCTCACTTCAATTGTAACATCAGATTACTAATCGTGAGGTAGTTTTGCCCTTTGCGCAGACTGCAAAAGAAGAATCTTTCCTTTTCAAATGTGCAGCTACGTTGTACTTACCTTAAAGGTTGTGAGCTTGAAAATAGCCTGGGGCAAGTGATACTATCTGGCTAGTTTCCTACTCGTTTTTCTATGCAGATTCACAAAACTCTTAGTTCTAGTTACCAATTCCTCTTTGGGTTTTCTATATTTGTATTTTATTTATTAGTCATTAGTACTGTTGTTTCTCTTTCTGTTTTTGGTATGTTCTCCATGTTTCCTTGTATCAAGTGCTGAGAGTATTTGCTATATGAATCAATCGTATTATTATTATTATTATTATTATTATTATTATATTTATTAATGCACTTGACCTATTCAGCTGGTGACCACGTCAAGTTCAACTTTCCAATGGCCTTCTCCACTACTGTGTTGACCTGGGGTCTGCTCCTGTACAAGGACGCCTACCAGGCAGCTGGACAGCTGGACTACATGTATGACAGCATCAAGTGGCCGCTCGACTACCTGCTTAAGTGTCACACGGGCCCCAATGAACTATACGTGCAGGTCAGAGTGCAAGGTCAATGATTTCATCTTAATTTTCCGGTTGACTTTGGAAAAAGGAATATCCTGAAATGTTTGTGTTAAATTTTCATGCTGAGGAGTGTAGTAGACTCGGACTAAGTGATTTGAGATGCTCGACTAATGATGTTCGGGTGTCGATTGCAGGTGGGAAACGCTGGGGCTGACCACAGCTATTGGGGGCCCCCAGAACTGATGACCATGGCTAGACCAGCCTTTAAGATTGATGCCAGCCATCCTGGCTCGGACGTCGCTATGGAAACGGCGGCTGCTATGGCAGCTGGCTCTCTTGCGTTTGCCGAGAAGGGTGAGAGCAGTTATGAGATTCTGATACAGCAGCAACACGAAATTTACGAAAATATTATTACTGTACTCTTCTTTTAACCGGTCTGCGCTTTACCGGACATTGTGCTGTTTTTCTTGACTAGATCCCTGACTACTCGGCTAAACTGCTGGAACATGCCAAACAGATTTGGGAGTTTGCCAAAAGTTACCCAGGTTTATACAGCGACAGTGTCTCTGCTGCTGATGGTTACTACAAGTAAGTGTGGTCATAAGAGTTAGATATCAGTACACCTTTTCGTAACATAACTAACTTGGGTACCTTGTCGAGAGTACCTGTATTCAATTCTGAACCAACCACAAAGTTTGTGCGCGTACTTGCACTGAGTTCTTCTTCGCACAGATCCTTCAACCTTTCGGACGAAATGGGTTGGGGCTCCCTCTGGCTACACAAGGCAACACACGAGTCCAAGTATTTAGACGAAGCCATTAAGTGGTTTGACCCTGCACCTGCATGGGGCATGTCCTGGGACGAGAAAATAGCGGGTAATCAGGTAAGCATTTGGCTTAAACGCCTTCATAGGTCTCGTTCGTTCTTGCTTTCGTCCATTTTTTTCTAGACTTTTAGACAAATAATGGATAGATGATGGAAGGATGGATGATGATGAATGGACGATGACCAGTCTTTTGGTGAAACACCGGCTACAACTGCTATTTTCAGATACTACTGGACTAGACACAGTTACACGATGAGTATACCTGTTCTTTTCAACTCCTGCTAGACATGGCTGTTAATTATGCAATGATTACCCTGTTGTTTTCAGATCCTGTTGTACCAGGCTCTGAGCGAGGTGGCCAACTCCACTGGGAACGCGACTTTGAAAGCTCTGAAAGAGGATGCTTTGAACTCTGTCAAGGCGACCTATACTTACTGGTTCCCTGGCGGCAAGGTGCCCTACTCTCCCAAGGGCCTGCCCTTCAGGCTGCAGTGGGGGTCGCTGCGTTACGCCTGTAAGTACAAAACTGGTCGAATTTAAATAAGAACACGTAAACCATCCACAACGTTTACGACAACGAACGTTGGTCATACTTGAGAGTAAAACAACAATTATATGTGCTATTATATTTGTCGTGTACAAATGAAACAAAGTGGACCTACTTTTATATATATATATATATATCATGTAGAAAAAATAAATAAAGGTTTGCTACGCTCGATTCTTTGTTGACTGGACAGAAATCTGAAGTGTTAGAAATAAAGCGATTATAATTTGACAAAACCAGCGGCGTATCCGAGAGATACTACAATGCAATACCCATCAAATGGGCATCATTGAAGTATACGGGAAAACAAATATTTATACTTTTAATGTTTGTCTTTTTTTAGCTCTGATGCTTCACTGCTCATTATTTCTTGCTATAGAGTGGTTTTTCCTAGTTTGTTTTATAAATATCTTTTTTATCCCCTTTAACCTTTCTATTTTACTTAGATATCCTATCTCATCAGAAAGCTATTCAAGGAAAGTGACAGACTTTCGCCCTTATTTCGTTTTTGGTTTGTTTTTTTTTTTTTTTCGCAGCCAACATGGCGATGGTGGCTCTGATCTCTGCAGACAGTGATATCATGCCCGATGAATATCGACACTGGGCGATGTGCATTATCCACTACGCTCTCGGGGATACAGGTTTCAGTTACCTCATCGGCTTTGGTGATCAGGGATGGGCACACAGCCCTCATCACCGTTCTAGGTAGGTGTGTGTGTGTGTGAGAGAGAGGACGTATGAGAGAAAGAAATGAATGATGGAGAACTGAAGGATCTGGAGGAGGAGAAGAGCAGCAACAATAACAAGGAAGATCAAGAGTAATAAGCGAAAGAGCACAACGACCCTCAACTGTCGCACTACATACCATTTTTCTTTGACAGATATCACCCCATCTCACGACTATCTTTTTTGTGAAAACTGACACGGTGACCCTTAAATTCTTGTATATTTCGTTGTGCAGTTCGTGCCCTAACCAGCCTGCACCATGCGGCCCATTTGTGATGAGCAGTACTCACCCCAACGTGCACACCCTGTATGGTGCCTTGGTGGGCGGGCCGGATCAGAACGACGCCTACACCGACTTGCGCTCCAACTACGTCAACAACGAGGTGGCCTGCGACTACAACGCCGGCTTCCAGACCGCTGTTGCAGGTGAGAAATGGATTTCTAGAGTTGTACACTCGCTTTGTTTGAGTTTCCTCGAGATCATTTCACTCGACTGCCCTCGAGCTCAGATATTGAGCAGGAGAACGAGAACCAGAAATAATACAGTCTTCATTCCTCCTGCTCATCCCGTACTACGTGATTGAAACGTGCCGGATCACTACTCGGGGTAGCAGCTCTAGTCGAATGGCACTCATCAAGCTGTCACGCGGGTCTGAGTTGTCGTGATAGGCGTGACCTCTGGCACTACTTCAAGTGCTGGTGACTTGTTAATAGAGAAAATTCTTGGCAGCTGCTGCCACTTCACTCACAAGAATCCATAACACCGTCGATTGCTAGAACATTTTTTTTTCTGTTTTAGACTCCATAGTTACTTTATCTCTCCTGACTTGAAAATAGTCCCGATTTTGTAATGTCATTTGTGTTGGGGAGATTATTCACTTACTCGATCTTTCTTTTGTTCGTTCTTTCGTTTGTATGTGTGTGTGTGTGCTGTTATTCGTTTCTTTCTTTTAAAATCACTCCGTAAAACCAGTCCCACTAACAAGTATTATTTTTTTTATTCTAGCACTACGGTCATTGTACATCAAGGGTGAACATCCAGAACAGACAGGAAGTGCTACCTGCCCCTACCATTAACATATTAGCAAAACTACACTAAACACAAACGACTGCAAGAAAACACAGCAACAGATCTTTACATTGTCTGTTGTGTTTGTTTGGACACAAATAATTCCACTACTCTACAAGGAAGAATAATCCGATAGATTAATATCAAACAATGCTCTGCGAGTAACAAAATAAAATTATGAAAAAAAATTTCACACTCACTTTTCTCAACTGACCAGTTAATCTGTATGGCTTTTATTTAAGTGGTATAGCTGCTAATATCATATATCATGTGTGGGATGAAAATTGTATCCTTTAGGGTGAGTGTGTGCGCGTGTGTGTGTGTCCGCCTGCTAGCATACAGAAAAATCATAGAACAATCGGGAAAATAAGGTGTTGAAAGAAAGAGTAAATACAAAAGAGAGAGAGAGAGGTGTGAGGGTTCAGTGAGACGGCCTGATTACGACCTTTGCTTCCAACTGCAAACAAAAATCTGGAAATTCATGAGTAACAACCTTTCTTCTGTCTTCAACCAAACCTTTCCACGGTTATTAGCACTGCATATAATTGTTGTCAAAAGAATACTTTTTCAAAAATTACAAATGCTTTATTTTGGAGAAAGACGAAGGCAAAATATACAACCTACAACAAATAAACAGTAGATCACGCAGTGCGGTTTGCGGCTTCCGACCGGACAGTCGTGATACACCAGGTGCACGCACAAGACTTTACTACTCACCCACCCATCCTCTCCCAACCACCATCACCACCACATTTTGAAAAAAACGGTTCTTTCAAAGGTGCTGTACTCGGGGCGTCACAGTCAAGGGAAGGAACTCAGATAACGACGATATGGGCAGGTTGCGCCCCCTGTTTGCTTCAGACGTTTGTTCCCGACTAGCTTGTCTACCTGCTCAGGATCAGGTTTGTTCAGACAACCGAAAAAACGACAAGACTCATGAAGAAGGATTAGCTTGAGGGAACAGCAGGGACCTTCCTGGTAAAATCAAAACTCTACAGGATAATGAGCATGTTTGCATGTTTATCAAAAGTTATACCCTGGAAGCAGTGCTGGAGAAGAAGATTGATGTCCATGAAAGAAACTGCTTCCGGAGATTCCGAATTATGGACCTAGCGTAAGAACGTCTATGGTACGAGATTCCCAGCCGGACACCAGAACTCACTCCATCTTTGCCACAATAAAGAGGTTTAACGATGTGACTCGCCACAAATGTCTTGCCAAGACTTTGCTGCAAGACACGCTAGGGTAAGGCAGAAAAAGGTGCAGGCAACTCAAAAGGTGGTCGGAAGAAACATGAAAGAGTGAATCCACATAGACACCTCAGGCCAGAAGCAGACAGCAGACCATGATAAAGAGCCTTGTCAGCTGCCTCGACTTTAATGTCTCCTCGCCCTCCCCAACGATCGCGTAGGCCAAGGGGCTTCACTGGAACTAATCTTACGAGACAGAACAGACTTTAAGCAGTCTAAGAGAGAAGTAGAAACTTGTTGCAACCACTGTCACTGTGCTTGCCTGTGGACCAACTCCTTCATCTGTTTTGCATGGTCCAGCAGTGCATTTGAATGGCTTTACATCTGTCTATAATCTTGTGTTTAGTAGAAGACTAGAGACGTACAGTACGATACAAACTGCTTATAGTTGGGTGCATTATGCTGGATAATATAAATATATTGCTGAATGATATATTTTAGTACAATGCCCGTCAATGGTATATATAGACTAATGAAGCACAATCATTTTTATGGACAAGCGAGCTTGCATGTGTAGCATAGAAACGAGAGAAAGCAGGAAACTAAAATGTGAAAGAGATCAAGAAAGAAAGAAAACTTTTTGTATGACTGAAAATATTTGGCGTACGAAGACAGAGACAGGCATGCACGCAAACAGGCCTGACTCTTTTCAAGGAAAACAAAAGAGCCAGCTGTAAAAGCAGCGCCCCGTTTCCATGGCGACATCCAAGCTAGGATGGCTGGCATTGATCTTGAAGACCGGTCAGGCCATGGTCAACTTCCCCGGGGGATCCCGGTAACTGGTCAGCATCAGTGTTGTCCACCTGAGTACGACAAGCAAACCCTTAGGGTGCAGTGCACTAAAGTCTTCTACACATGATGAAAGTAGTATTTGACACAATCAGGGGATAAATAATAACTATATAAAAAAAATTCAAACGGAAAAATTTGCTTACCTGCAAGTCTTGTTCATTGGGCCCCGTGTAACACTTGGTAGTCCAGCTATCTGGCTGCCTCAAGCCCCAGACTAACACAGTGATGGAGAGTGCCACTGGGAAGCTGAGCCTCAAGTGGAATTCCGAAGAGTGTCCCCACAGGGGACATAAGTGAAAACATAAATACCCCCAACTCATGACCTTCAAAGTGCAAAGGTTAATAGGGAGTGAGGCGTTATAAGCCACACCTTTCTCATGGCTCTTTTGGGACCTCCTCCCCTTTCCCTTGTCCTTCCCCAGCCCTCTAAGGCAGAGGTGGGCAAAGTTTCTTTTTCTTGGGCTGGTCTCAAAATTCTAAACTATGCGCGGGCATATATTTTAAAAATATGGAAACAAGTACACTTCGCCTTTTGGCCGACGGGCCATATTTTTCGTGATCTCTGATAAGGATTATCGCTAACGCAGCTCCATTTTCATCATCTACACGTTCCGCGTGCGTGAAATGTTGACAGATAATGTGAAGAAGGGCGGGAATGCATCCCATTATAGGAACCTTGAGACACACCCAAGACACAATGATAAAGAAACAATTTAAAGGTCATCAGTGTTGATTAAAATTTCATTGTTTCAGAATAGAAATGTGGGTCTAGTGGAAAATGTTCATAAGAAATGCGCACCACAAATGAGATGTTTTATCGTCCTGTAATTTGGACCGTGTCAATGATCTATCATTTAACAAATAAAATTTCCAGCTGAATCAGTAATAATAAATTTTCGTTATAATTATCTGTGTCACAACGGTTATATGGACATATATACAGGAAAGACTAAAACACCAACAAACAAATCTGACTTTGAAAAAAAAATGATTATAATGTTACGAAAAAAGTCAGCATACAGAAATGCTTAACTGAAGTTTGCAAGAAACTCATCACATTTTTCCAATGATGATCTTGCAGCACTTGAAACTGTACTTAAGGCCGCTGGTATTCTGTTGAAGGTTGAACTGATAAGAATGTCAGATAATAGGTCTGCCACACATTTTGAACTTATGTTTGTCTGCTGAAGTCCCGCAGAGAGAACAGAACTACAGCAATGATGTTTCTTTGATGGGAAAAGGATAATCCCATACTTGGTGTTGTGGACAATTATTTCATGTTCGCGTTTGTTTGGGGTTTTATTTAGTAAAGAGAATTTAAAGATTACAAAATCTTAGATTCTAGTTTCGAGGATGAGGGAGAAAGAAAGAAATATACCTTATTGTTGTCTACGATGCCCTATTGCACTTTTATTAATTTATTAAAATAATTTCATAGGGAAGGATCTGGGTTATATTTTTGAAGTCTTTTCAAAGATGAATCTAGTAATGATATGTTTTTAATTCCCGACTTGGAATATCAATTTTCGGTTTAATAAAAGCTCGAAGTACATTTTAATTTGTATGTTGTGTGCTTTCTACTCTAAAACTGCTTGCAATGACTTTTATACAGTGGAAAGGTTCACATTTTCACTAAAGTACATCTCTATTTTGTAATGGTATAGTTTGGTATAGTCTGTTGCTTCCATTTTTTTTCTATCTGCAGTCACAGCTCACAAGAGACAGTTAAAAGTACTGTTAAAATGCACATCACAATTTTAAAGAACAAAAATGCTTCAGTCATTAAGAAAGTTTTTATTTCGAGGAGGGCCAAACATTCAGCCGACAATAAATACACAGGACAGCTGGTGGTGAAGTTTGGCCTGCAGTTTTAATAGACAGGCAAGGCAATGGGCAGAGATCCCCTGAGACAACTTCTGCCTCCTGTGTCGTTAATAAAGACTTGTCATTGTCTTGTCATTGTCATTGTCATTGTCGCTGTTCTACGAAGTCACTGGTGATGTGAAGGGAGAGGGGCATTAGCGACGATACGGGCAGGTTGCACTCCCTGTCTGCTCAGGGTGTTTGTGCCTGATTAGCAGCGACCGAAGAGCTAAAAGGAGAAAAAAGATTTTATTCGATTATTTCTTGGCTTTAAATACAGCGCATGCATTGGCATCATAAAGAAATGCTCGTACGTGTCCTCATCAAATAACATTGCACGCTTGAATGAGAACGGTAGAGCAGATGGATTTGACACAAATCAGATGCTAGTTCTCTACTAAGAAGAATTTGTTTGTTTTTGTTTATTTATGTGTGTGGGTTTAACTGCCTGCTGGTCACTCAGCAGTGAACTATGACCCTAAGCTCACCTGCCACAGCGGTCTGGAAGCCGGCGTTGTAGTCGCAGGCCACCTCGTTGTTGACGTAGTTGGAGCGGGAATCGGTGTAGGCGTCGTTCTGGTCTGGACCGCCCACCAAGGCGCCGTACAGCGTGTGGACGTTAGGATGATTACTGCTCATCACAAAGGGACCGCAAGGTGCAGGCAGGTTCGGGCAGGAGCTACACACGGGAATCAGACAGGTTTATTTCAACAGACGACAGTATCGACCTATGAAAGTACCTTTTCACGACAACTAAGCTAAGTCTAAATGCTTTTAAATTTCTTCACGATTTTTTTTTCACCAAGACGGCACAACCTTTTCACGCCTGAATGTGGGAGGATGAGAAGAGTGTTAAACAAGTCGTCGAGAGTTACCTAGACCGGTGATGAGGACTGTGCGGCCAACCATGGTTTCCAAAGCCGATGAGGTAGCTGAATCCTGTATCACCAAGAGCGTAGTGGATGACACACATGGCCCAGTGGCGATACTCCTCAAGGGCAGAGTTGCTATCAGCAGCTATTAATGCCATCGCCGCCATGTTGGCTGTCAAGAAAGGCAGATATAAGATAATATGAATCTTCCCCGATGAGGATAATGATCATGATCATGATCATCATCATCGTCGTCGTCATTGTCAACTCTCCGTCAGTCCTAACAGTTTATCAATAGTATTAAAGTGATTGACTAGAAGTTAAAACATTCTACTGTAGTACACATGTGACGAAAAGACCAAGAACAGTAAAAAACTTTCCGTTTCATACAATTTAAAAAGGAAGGAGTGATCGATGAAGGCATTGAGGAATTATGTAACTCACAAGCGTAACGCAGTGATCCCCACTGAAGCCGGAATGGTAGGCCCTTGGGGGAGTATGGCACCTCACCCCCTGGAAACCAGTATTTGTAGGTTCCCTTCACCGCTTCCAGGGCCGCTGCCTCATTGGTCAGCTGGTACATCAGCACCTGATACAACAACATCCGGGCTCTTTCAGCAACAAGCAGCTTAGGAAACGTCTCATTATTCACGTTTGTAAGTTAATAACTCGGCATAAATAACAGTGAAATTTATATTACACCCAAAGATGGCGATATTACAGCAACAGCAAGAGAAACACACAAAATGCAGAGCAGATTTGAACGCATATCTCGACCTGCAACAAGTCCTTAGAAACAACAGTTCCATGATAAAGAATTACATTAGAAAAAAAGTTGTACCTGGTTGCCGGCAATCTTCTCGTCCCAAGACATTCCCCAAGCGGGTGCAGGGTCAAACCACTTCCTGGCTTCTGTCAGGTACTTTGCATCTTTGGTGGCCTTATACAACCAAAGGGACCCCCAGCACATTTCGTCTGTAAGATTGTAGGACCTGTGCGACACAAACCACTGTTTAGTTGTAGTATTAGTGAAGCTTTCTACAAAGCAGTCTTGTGTGGTGTGCGACATAGCGATACAAAAAAATTAAAACTTTTGTATGTTGACCAGTAACAGTAGTTAAAAGCCTGTAAAAGATTGGTGAGTTAACTTTCTTTGGCTCATGGGCATGCTAATTCAGGCCTTAATAAAACCATTGTACAAGGACCCTAAAATCTATGACTGCTCAAAATTGGTGAATTCAATGCCAAATCGCATCAATTTTGCTGCTGAAGAATCGAACATTTCATATCATGTACTGATGTGAGTGCATTAATATTATTCTTACAAACTGACTTTTATTTTGTTTTTCCTGGTTTGTTTTGAGTAATTTGCACAAGGGTGTAGGTCAAAGAACTGAAAGCAAATAAGTCGATGTTAAGAACAGACAGCAAAGGTGAAGAAAGAAGCTGCTTACTTGTAGAAGCCAGCGGCTGCTGACACACTGTCGCTGTACTTGCCCTGATGACTGTGAGCGAACTCCCACAGCTGTTTGGCATGGCTCAGCAGCGTGCTGGAGTAGCCGCTGTCTGCCAAGGAAAACAAATCGGTAAACATGACAATTAGTGAAGAAAACGCAGTACAGTTTGTCTATGGCCTTAACAGGCTGCATAGTGCTGGGAGATACGAAATATTCTTGTGCACCGGAGTAGCAGCAGAATAGAGAGAAAAGCAGACAGTTGGCCTCACTTTTATCAGCAAAGGCAAGAGAGCCAGCCGCAAACGCAGCCGCCGTTTCCATGGCAACGTCCGAGCCAGGATGGCTGGCATCGATCTTGAAAGCCGGTCTGGCCATGGTCATCTTCTCTGGGGGACCCCAGTAGCTATGGTCAGCGTCAGCGTTGCCCACCTGAATACATGTAAGCCTTTGGAGTACAATCCACTACAGTCTTTTACAGATGATGAGCATTTGCAGCAGCCAACCAGTGAATGGACAAGTAATGAGAATGAAGGAAAGAAAGAAAGAATTTATTATGACCTGCACGTATAGTTCATTGGGACCCGTGTGACACTTAAGCAGGTAGTCGAGCGGCCACTTGATGCTGTCGTACATGTGGTCCAGCTGTCCAGCTGCCTGGTAGGCGTCCTTGTACAGGAGCAGACCCCAAGCCAACATAGTGGTTGAGAAAGCCATTGGGAAGTTGAACTTGACGTGGTCTCCGGCTAAGAAAGATAATCATGGCGTTGAGAAGAGAAGCTATTAGAGTTATTATTTCCCCTGTGTTATTCAAAACAATACTTTTCAACATGCGTGGTGCTTATTGTTTAAAAAAAAACCCAACAAATAAAAGACAACATTGCTGTCACTCTCTGTCGATTCGTTAGGCTACGATATTCACCACGTGATCTGACTTCCCAAGAGAAGACTAAGATGACATCAACACTCACCATCATACCATCCTCCCGTCAGGTCCTCGCCCTTGGCGCCCTTGTCATTGAGGGCGGAGTCCCCGCGATACGGGATGCGATTGTTTGCGGGAAGTTTGCCGGACCGCTGCGCCTCGTAGAACAAGATGGACTTGTACAGCACATCATCGTAGTTGTATTTCGAGTTTGCTTCTGCGAGAAGAAAATAATTGTGGTTGTATTTTAAGGGAACCCTAGGTCTCTACACTAGATTAAATGTTTTAAACTCCTGTTATTTGAGCTCACAATTCAATGATTCTTTGTTACATCCTACAAACTATAGAACAAGTAAGTCAAATAGGTTCTTTTAGTTGCTGTTACACAATAGAAGATTCGCATTTTTTGATTTTTCTTTGGTTCTTTTTTAGGGTTTTTTTTTTAAAATAAATGGTAAATGGGACGTAATAATAGCAGTATTCTAAAAATTAGAAAAAGACAAAAAAAAAAAAAAAAAACAAAAAAAAAAACTGGAAGAGAAATAAAGTTTAAAAAGTAAGCAAACGAAAATCCAAAGGTATAATGTCCCTAAATAAATCGCTTTCAGACATTCTAGGCAGCAATGAGGAACAGCAAGAGGTCTTTGCTACTTACTGTTAGGAAGAGTTGGCACCGACCAGTTATAGTCCTTGCCCTTGTTCTGACATACTCCGGTCGCAGTCGGATGGAGGGACTGACTGCTAGTGGAGGTGGAGTCGGCGAAGAAGTGTACGACAAGGTTTTGCCCAGCTTCTACGAACATGTGATCTGGTTTGTTGATGATGGTCCATGTCTTCAAGTCATCCGAATGAGAGTAGGAGTCAGCATTCTGCAGCTATAGCAATGAGCACAGGAGTCAGCGTTCCACAGAAAGTGAGTGGAGGATAAAATTCATAGAATAAAGAAAGACCATAACAAGTTGGATCATAAATGAATAAGCTTGGGCTGTGGAAAGAAAACAAAACACTGAAACCAAACAGTGACCTACATCCATGGCCTTAATGGGAATGTTGAAGGTCAGAGTGCAGACAAAGCCTTCGACGAGTTCGGTCGTCTTAAACACAAGTTCGGCCTCAAACCTGTGACCCCAGTCGTTCCTCACGGTGAATGTACCGTGCATTGTACCATCATCGGCACTGGCAGCTGCAAGGCACAAAAACAGATCGTGTTTGTATCTGGGTCTCTCTGTTTTACTAGCTGTGTACCGAAGGGTCTAAAGTCGTCGCAAAGTTGATCACCTATGTCAAAACTGTTTGTTTATTTCATATCGTTTGTCGTTTCCTTCTGGGACCGTAGTTATAAATCGAGAGTAAGTCGTTGCGGAAAAATAGAAACTCAAGGATAAGCATATTGTTGGATAGATGGGTGTCCAGACCTCGCGGACACTTCATATTTTTTAACCGAAGTACACACTTGCCACTGAATTATAACTCCAGGGGTAACAAAATCTGTAGGGTCTGGTAACTGTTTTATAACTTCGGTAGCATGACGCTTGTCCCTGAGGTCTCCGTGTTGTCCCAGGGCAACGACTTACCCTCACTTCATGACTACGGCGCCTGGGGTAGGTCCTAAACCAGTCCATGTGACAGACCCCTAAGCGAGTACAAAAATGTTTTATCTATTTTTGCTTATGCACGTATGTTGGTATTTTTGCTGTTGGAAATAATGGTCTTGATATTATTTAGACATAATTATTCAGAACAGGTGACCTTAATCAACAAAACTTTTCTTCACTATAAGTCTGTTGCTACTTAACTCACCAAGTTTGACCCTTGCTGTCAAAATCAGAGTTGTCAGCAACAGGGAAAGCATCATTTTCTGAAACAGAATATTCAGTGAATAACAGATCCATAGAAGAAAGAACTTCCTTTCAAATAAATCGTCCATTTATCATAAAAACAGTTACAATAGATAGGACTACTTGTCCTCACCAACTGTTCCGAAAAATGGATAAAAACAGAAGGGTCTGGTACCTTCCACCCTACTGACATGTCATATAGTCGATTATTCCACTTAACATGAATGACGAAATTACTTAAGTATTTATTTATATGCAAGCTTTTTTTCTTGAAGCTGTGGTCTAATATGATCATCTCTATTATCGGATTTCCGAAACTCTCCAAAACTGTAAGTCACTTTGTCTATTATCATGGAATCTTAAACATTATCGTGCATCATCCGAATCAGCGACTGATTCAACGATAAGAGGAAGGACAATGAGTTTTATTCAGATATACCCCAAAATTTCAAAGCTTTCTTATTAGACTATGTATATATTAAATTTATTGACTGAGTGTTCACTTTTTTCAAAGAGTAATTCCAAAGAGTAACCCCAAACTCTTAAACTTGCAAGCGACACAAGCCTGAGTACAAACCAACCGATCCTTTAGAAAGTATTAATGCCACACACTAGAACTACTTGCAGTAGCTGTTTGCTTTAAACAATGTAATACTCTGTAGGTTATTTGTGCTTCCCTGCGCCATATTTCTTTCAAAAACGTTCTTAATGTTTACAGACATTTCAGACACACAGTCAGCGAACTTATTTCAACATCAAAACAACATAAAATAATCGGTGCCACCTAGTAAAGCATGATAACTGCTAAACCAAAACAAACTCATTCACTTAACAAAATACAAAATTATTAATATCTGTGGTATTGACGAATTAATGAAAATTATTACTGGTATTCTTTTTCAGAAACCATGGTAATTATTATTGTATGTGCAGTTACTTACATATCCCAAGACAGACTGTGCCAAACAATGCTTGAACGATAGGAGAGAACATATATTTTATAACCTTCGGGCACTCTCAAGAAATCACTGATAAAAACGAAACAATTCAATTGTAATCTGAGTGGCATACAGTGCCTTACATTTAGAACAGAACTATAGTTCAAGAGTAAAAAATATGCACTAAAATAGAACTGTTTAATCAATCTGTAACTCAAGGCCATAGCAATTATCTATCCTGCAATACTGAAACTATCCCGTTGGTTTAATAATAATAATAATAATAATAATAATAATAATAATAATAATAATAATAATAATAATAATAATAATAATAATAATAATAATAATAATAATAATAATGCAGTACTTTTAATGATACCTAACTACCTACCTGCACACCTACCTACCTTTATGGATTTGTTCATTCATTTGTCTCTCATGTGTTCATTTGTTTGAACGATCATTGTTTTCGTTCATTTAGTCATTCTTTTTGACTCTGTCGACAGGAATAAACTTTTGTATGTTTTAAGAAAAAAAAAAACCAGAGTGAATGGCAAGATGAACCCAGCAATCCAGGCGATATGTAAATCAGTTTTAAGCTATGTACGTGAAAGGGCTGAGTGCTCCGGTCTCTTTGAGTGGCCACAAGGATGTATTCTAAGTCCCGAACTGTTCTCCTATTTTTTTATTAATGAAGTAGCGATTGGAGTGTCTCTTAAAGGTAAATACGGTAGACAAACGGTTCAGAATACAATAGAATTTTTTTTTTTACTGTTTGCAGACGACATACTGTTGTTCTCCAGTACTTTAATAGGCTTACAAAACCAACCAAGTAACTTGCACACAGAAACTTCGCTTAACAGTAAATCTAGATAAAACTAAAGTCATGGTCTTCAGAATGGGTGGCCACTTATCAGTAAAAGAAAAATGGTTTTATGGAAACAATACAGTATCTGTGAAAAATTCATACAAATACAAGATGGCCTATAACGAGACGGGTAGATTCCCCTTACATATCATAATAGCTTTAAAACTCCTTCAACACTGGTAGAAACTAGTCCAATACTAAAGAGGCAGGAATACAAGATGCTACGTGTACATAGTGAGAACACAATAGTGAGTTCAATGAGAAGTGGGTCTGGAGTTGTATGGCTACAACAGGGAGTGGGAGATGAACAGTGCTTTCTTGAAGAATTCAAGGACCGGCTGATGTCAGGGTTTATACAAAACTAGCATTCCTCTTTAGAAGATGCATAAATATTCCTGGTATTAACCATTTAGTATTTGAGTCCGAAGAGCGCTATAAATAAACTTTCTTAAACTTTTGTCGACCGAATTCTTTTGATGAATGCCCTGATAAGACATTCATGCTCTTTGCACTGTTGTTCGTGTGTTTTGAGTCTCGTGTACAGAAAAAAAAACTGGAAGTAAAGGAGTTAGAGAGAGATAGGAGGTGGGCACCGCCTTCACAAAAATGGACCCCGAGAAGATTGCTTTGAGTAGTGAATTTGAACTGTATTAAGTAGTGTTTCATGACAAAGAGCTGTATAATAGTATTTTGTTCATGTGGGAACTAACAATGTGTGTTCAGAGTTTACGACAATAGGTTCAGTAGATTTTTTCCCTAAAAATAGATTTTATCGTTTTCTTTTTAAAGTTTTAAGAACGGTCAGCGCACAATTGTGAGCTCCAACGATTATCTGACAGCAGAAAAACTCTGTATTTTGTTTTGTATTATTTAGTTCCTACAACTTATTTTTTCTGCGATTTCGTCTGATTAAAAAATACATAAACTTTCAAAATTAAGCGGATGGAAAAATTTTCATAACTCATGAATGGAATGTAAAACAAATACATACGGAGCACGAGTGCACATGGCAACAGTAAAAAGACATGAAGCTGTCAGCTCAGGCATGTGTAACGGTTCCCCACTGTTACTTGGAGAGGTGGACAAGGACTACATTGAACTCCACTGACCTTTCTATGCAAGACTTACTTATTGCCCCTCAGGAAATACCTGAGTCGTGTCAGGTGCTCTAGGGATTGTCAAAACACACCAATGACCATTGCGGTCAGGCAGTACCAGTTAAGGAAGCAATGAATGAACGAAGGAACTTAATATTTAAATAATTAATCATATTTGGTGACTGTATTACAAAAGTCGCTTTCAACCATTCCACTCTCCCACACTCTCTCTCTCTCTCTCATGCACACACACACCCACAGGCACACCCCCAAACACAGTCCCTCATATATGTCTACAAAGAGAATTGTTTTTCACCACCCATGCTCAGCATCTCTTCATGCAAGCGGCTGATAACAAGACTGGCGTGTTCTCCTCGTCCTTGACAGCTCTCCCAGTAAAGCTAACTAAACCTGATAGTTGATAAGATTGTGGCAGCTTGAGGTCGCAGATAAGGCGAACAACACGTTCTTTCTAAGTAGGGCATCTTTCTTCTTTGTTTCTTCCTTTCCTTCTTTCTTTCTTATCTTTTTCGTTAAGAGCATAGAGCTGTTTCGAGAATGAAGTTCATTGTTTCTTTGTCCATGCAGAAAATTCACTGTGAGGATGAAGCATTTCTCTGGGAAGATCCAAAAGTTATACTTCATAAATTGTATGTAGATTGTTATTTTGTGAATGAAGCCTCGCTATTCAACTAATATAGTCCATGGATTTCTTCCAGAACAAAACTGAGATAAAAAAGAGAGTGAAGGTTACATTCGAAAAAGAGTATTTTTGTAGAATGACTCAAGAAAAAAAGAAAAAGAAGTAACAGAAAGACGGTGAGCTTCCTGGAGGCGTTTGACATCAACCCCGCTGTCTCCGGCTTATTTTCCCTAATCGGGGGCCTTGGGAATTTCCACTTTTTCCCCCAAACCCAGCGGCCCCGTTAAAAGAAGGCTTTTCAGGAGGAGAGAAGATCATCAAAGTAGTGAAAGAGGAGTAGGACGCTTTAATCTCACTCGCTCCTCTATTTCCTGGCTCTATTTCTGTTTTGGAATTTCCTACTTTGACAAACTAAATGATGCATTCATATAAACATTCTGAAGCAGGACACGTCATTCTATTCGAAAAAGTCGTCTTATGGTGGGTATTAGCCATCCCATAATCATTTCAAGTAGTTTACAATCAACGAGACTGTCTCAAAATGCTTATTAGTTAATAGATATTACAGCTTAACACGTTGTTTTTCTGGGTTCTATTTTATTCAAAATTCTGTAGAATTCATCACTGAGGCGTCTTTATCTGTATCATTCTAATCAAGTTTCAGTGTCTAATTTGACAAATTAATTTAACTGGGACCTCTGCCCAGGTATTACAATCTAGAATACTACTGTTGTTTACTACTTTGTTTTGATTTGCAAACTTATGTTTTTTTGTTGTACTTTCCTATAAAAAAATAATAACAAGACAACGACGATGATGACGATGATTTAGATTACTAACAAACTGTTGGCCATCTTTATTGCTTTAAACCTCCTTATAACAAAATTAATTACTACATTAACTTTGCTATTTCCATACCCATGTTCAGATAGAAAATATAGGGCTAGTTGTTTTGATATGCAATAATTTTCCTGCAAGTGTCAAAAGGGAATTATTTTGTTTTGTACTGTGCTAGAAATAAGAGAGGAAAAATAAAACTTTCTAGTTTTAAAGTCTGTAGATTTCAACGACTTCGTAATGATGTCATTACCGAGAGAAGAACCGTTAGGTTTTAAGTGAAGCATAACATAATCATAGTTGTCGGGCTACAAGAACCCTCGATCATATCGATGGAAAAATAAGAAAGAACTAATAGAGAGAGTGAAGGGAGAAAGAAAGAGAAAAGAAAATCCCAGAAAAAAGGAAGAGGGAAGAAAAAAGAAAATAAAAAAGGAACTGTTCTCGGCCATTAGCCGGGCTTATAGCATCAAAATTATATATTTCAAATGGAAGCGTTTTAGGAAATGAAGCTAAAAGCGCACATAACTGAAGAATTTGGTGCAAGATAAAAATGTCTTCCTTTGCGCCATAATCGTGACATTGTAAATAATATCTCACGAACTGAACCAACTGATCGAAATCTTAAGTTGTCGGTATTTAGCCTCTACAGCTTTATCTTTTTTTGAGCATGTTAAGCCATTCGATCAGCCGTTTTCTCGTTGAATATTCCCATATCCTGTTTTAGGTATTTCGGGGATTTTTATTCACACTTTGGCACTTCTGGTTTAATTGGTTTCAGTAAGCATCAACTTGTTTTGTTCCGAATAAAAATAGATTGCACTATTCACTATGTACCTTTTATGCGTGTAGTATGCATTCTTTTTTTGCATAAAAAACACGTGGAAAATGATTTTTTTCCTTTTATTGATAATATTTAATTTTCAAGTTGTTTCCCAGGTAGATCTAGAAAACTATCGTTTGCCGTTTCTGTACAGTTTGTTTCCGGATGTAAAAAGAAGTGCGCATGCGAAGTACGACTAATTTGAAATGCATATCAACTGTGGCCGATCTAGTACGTCGAAAGAATATGGCTTTCTTGAAATTGTATTAAAGTTGGTTACTCCTGTAAGACATTCTAATGAAGGATCCCACTTTGTTAATTTGTTGTTGAAGGTTGCAGTCAACCACTTCGCAGTGTCTCGTCTGTTACCCGAGACGACAGAAAAGTACAAATTTGGTAAGTCTTCTGTCGAGATGGAAACTATATCCAGCGCTTTACTTCTAGTCTCTGATCATGTCATATTGTAACTATGTGAAAGACACAAAATGGTCCTCACAAGTGGGTTTTCTTCTGGTGAAGGACTACAATAATACCCACCGAGGCAAAAGAGCTCACATTCTTCGTCTTATGACAGAATGTACAAGTACAGTTTGTACTTGAGGACCTTAGGCAGTCAAATGTACCAGACTTTACTGTCTTCTATTGACCATTATGTCAAATGTACAGTTAGTATGCTTATTTAATTATCTGATGATAGTTTCAGGTTTTAGAGATACCATCTTCACTATTATATTTTTGTTACTGTGTTTTTAACAACATTGCCTGCAGTCAACATCAACCAGAGAGAGAGAGAACGAGCGACAGTTGGGATTATTCAGTCACGCTGACAGTCTGCATTTCTCGTGGTTCTGTAAAACTGCTAATGTAGCATGTGAAATATAGACTTTCAACGTCCGAGTAACCCACCTGTCGGTGTGTCTGGTGTATGCATTTATATGTGATACCAAGACTTATGTATGTATATAAGTATTATTATTATTGCTCTTACTTCACAACGAAAATTTTTTACAATAATACTTCAACAGCTGACATTGTCTAAAATCTACAAGTGATTGTTGTAATGGCATCAAGACTAGCGAGCCATCACATAGACATTACGTGTTACTATTGTCAGCTGTTTGTATGAGGTGACAGTCGACATTTGATTAGTTATCGGGCGACCTCACCGCAACACGTTGTCCTCCTCTAAACATAAATATCTTCACGACTCAAAACTAGTGCGTGTGTCCGTGCGTGAGACTGTGTGCGTGTGTATGAGTGTGTGCGTGCGTGTGTCCGTGCGTGAGACTGTGTGCGTGTGTATGAGTGTGTGCGTGCGTAAGTGTGCATGTGTATGCGGTCGGGACTGCTGAGTGTTCTTCTTGTTTGATGTCGCAACTGCCCTGAAATGTTAGGTCTGGTTTCTCTGAAGACATAATGCTCTACTCGGTGTTTGCAGACAAATCTTGGTGATCTCTTGTTTACACAATGTCGTGAGGCAGGTCTGTAGCTTTCGTAGCTCCTCGGCGCTTGTGGATTATTGTGATAACCGACGTACAGTGATTAAGATGGTCACAAACATTATTAGTGTTTTGTCTTAATTTCACTCCTATTTTATCCGTTGTTTGTTTGTTTGTTTGTTTGCTTGCTTGTTTTTGCAGCAAAATGTTATTTAAGTACCAAAGTGCTTGCATTATGCTGCGATTTGCGCGCACGCAAATTCTCATTCTAAATATCTTAGAATTGACATATATCGACTAAGTTCGATGTCGATAATGCACCATTCATAGATCTGTCTCCATTTCAAGGCTGTCTTCAGTCTGGTCACGTGGTAACACGTGTTCCAACGTTCGTCGCATGCAGTGCACAGTCATTGCTACCTGAGGCAGGCTAACCACCAGTTTTAATTCTGAGCAAAGTATACCTCGCTCTTTGATGTAGTTTCAGTCACACTGTCTTACACCTGCTCTGGCTGTGAAGGCATTCATTCATCCATCCTTGTCTCCATCCTTCTTCTCTTTCTCTGCTTTCTCCATCTTCTCCTCTTTCTCTGCTTTCTCCATCTTCTCATTTTCCACTTTCTCGGGCTTTTCATCTGGTACTTCTTGAGGGTCAGTTCTTGAATCTTTATCTGCTTGTTCATGTGAATCCACTCTTTCTGTAAACTGTGTAATTTGCTCAGAACTCTTTTCTTCCCTGGTGATTGAAATGCTTCGCAGATTAGTCATACAAGTGGACATTTCGGGGTTTATCTTGCCACCTTCTTGATGGGATTGGAACATTTTTGTGAAGGTGCCGGAAGCGGAAGCCCCTGAGGTGGAGATGGGTTCCATTTCGGCCGTTGAAGGAGTGGCCACCAGCTTGTACAAACCAACTCTTATTGGCATCGGGATCCATGTCGCCTGTCTCAGGGCTTTCCTGTATTCCTTGCGAACCTGAACGAGGTTACAAATATAAATCTTTTGTGTAAATAAATGAGCAAGATCTAACACGTATACAGACACATTTCCACCCATGAACTATCAAGCTCATCCCACCCAGAATGAAACAATAGAACCAGCACCACCAATATACAAAGCAAAAAGAAAAAAAAACCGCAATACTTGTCTCTCCAGTTGTAAAATAGACTTATGAGTATGCAACAGTTAACTTCCATTCCTAGGTACAAAACACTATTGCAAATAAATCTGTCCGAAACACAACAGTTATGTTTATTACAAAATTTACCACACTCTATGCGCTTTGATGTACTAATTTGAGCTTGCCTTAGAGTTTCCTAGGCAATGAAAGCCAAAGATGAATATCCCTTGAACACTGTTGAGTAGAGTGAAGATGTAAGCCATGGCAATTTTAAGTGCACCTATTTGAAACGCTCCTAACAACCACCCTGTCCCGAGCAGGACAGAGAGGCTGGCAGATCCTTGATCATTGTAGATATCTTTTCGTCCTCCTGTTTTTGTGGCAGTGTTCTGGAAGGAAATAGTAAACATCTGGGAAAATTCTTAAGCTTTTTCACACTTCTTCATGAAACTTGAAGTATTTTAACAGGCAAGACGAGACATTAATTTTAAAGGTTAGACGCTGACATTCTGAATAGTTTTTACTCAAAGTTCAAGATGGAAACAACCTACATTCACACTCAGACGTCTAAGGCACAGTTCTAGGACACGTTACAAGTAGGCTAACATGTTTTAGATTGACTTCATTTAACCCTTTCTGTGCACTTTCAGTTTCTTAAGTGTATATACACTGAGAAAGAGCCAAGCAAAAAAGATTAGCACGACAGAAAATGTCCGTCTTGTCAAATGGTGTCACCTGCGTTACAAATCACAGCCAATTGGTGAAAGAGCACGGAGCATCTGTCGGCAACTGTTTTAACAAGCTGTAAATAAACGGTTTTAAACTTAAACTTTTGAGCGGATGAAGCAGAGCGTCAGTATTTATCGTTTAAGTCCAACTTGCTATTTCCCTTGCATTTTCCTTGAAGACTGAAAAGCAAAAGCTGTTGTTGCATCTGACCTCTATGCTAGAACATACCCAAAGGTCAAATGGTGCCACATGATTCGCACAGCGACGCACAGCATGATAATGTTGAAGACGAGTATCACAAGCACCGGTCCGATGAAGCTCCAGTGAAAGCCTCTCTCCGAAGCTGAGCCAGCACATCGTGGGAGTTCCGTAACCCTGAACAGAAACATGTCAACTTGAAAGGTCTTGCCAGCATGAATTCACTTCTTATTTCTTGTAAATCAGCTTCGATACTTAACCACCGCTCGGACTTTTCATTTTCACCAAAAGAAGGGAAGTACACAAATTATTTGAATTGAAATGAAAACGAAACTAAATTGAGGACCCAAGTACAGAGGAGTAGAAAAAAATACCTATCAGAACCTGTAATCCTAAAATGACAGTTCCACTGCCGAATACTTTTTTTTATTAAAGTGAATGAGTAAGCGCATGATATGATGGCGAAAAAAACTAAATATACGCTAATTAAAAGATTAGTGTTTCTCTGGTGTATGTTTCTGAACAAACCTTTCGGTTAACACTTGCACACAATGTAACAATGATAGCAGGCACGCCATAACCAATGGCGAAAAATACTGGTGTCCATGAAAATTTGGAATCAAACACCACCACCAGCTTCCGGTAAATCTGCAGGCCCTCCAGCAGCATCCAGCAAAATGCACACAGGAACAGGAAGTGGAGAAGTCCGGCAATAACAGCACAGATAATCTGAGAAAATAACAATAAAACCACGTGTTTGGAATGGAAATGTTTGAATCGTAAGACAATGGCATACAAATATATCTCCTTTATCATCATGCTGTATACGTGTGTATTTAAAGCAATCTTCGTGTGTAGACTAACTTTTTAATACAAGCATTGACGCTTTTTACAGTTACATCAATAATAATAATGAAGATTTATATAGCGCCTTACCAAATATTTGCTCAAAATGTTTTACATAAATTATACACAGACTTAAATCATCAACAACTATGCACCCATACTTTCATACAACAGACACGCTCACTTCTACAACATACATTCACTCATACACAAGGTAAGTTACAGTCACACGTCATCAACAGTAAAACAGTTCATGTCTCCTTATTTCATCCTTCTTGAAGTAGGAGCATGCATTTGATCAAATTAATACACGCTATCAATAAAATCTCAAAGCTGTGCTTCTTTAAGACAAAAAAGTAACAGTAAATAATTAGAGAAAAGTGCCACGTGTGAAAAACTGTAAAGCATGCATGAATGTACATTTATCACTTCATTAATGTCGTCTATTTTAGAGAAAATAGAAAAGTCGCTGTCAAACTATTTTCTTTTTAGTGAAAGTCGTATAGCTGGATCCAGCTTCCAATCTCTTTTAGCAAAAAACTTACTTTGTTGTCAGTTTGGTCGATCCCGAGCACGAAGACTAGTTGTCCGGCTGCCAGACACAGCACAAAGTTGATGTGAATGGTGTTGCGCTCACTGTACAAGGACTTGCAGCTGACAAAGGTAATTAATGAGAAAAGTAGGCAATGATCGAGATTGACAAGAGCACGGTAGTGATGTAGGACAAAACGTGATCGTCACTACTGCTGCTTCTGCCGCTGCCTGTGCCCCTGCCGCCACCGTCATCCCTGCCGTCGCCGTCATCACCGCCGCCACCGCCGCCACCGCCACCGCTGCCTTGGTCATCAGCGCCGCCGCTGCCGTCATTGCTAAGGTCCTTGTGGTTATCGAAGGAGGGGGTAACATCCATTAGCACGGCGAAGCTTGTCAGATGATTGCAGCTACACGATGTATAATTTTGAGAGACTTTCTCCGTCTTACAGCCGGAGGAAAGCCATTTCTTGGTGGAGGGTTGCCAGAAGGAACAATGACGACTGGTATCATTCACCTGTTTCAAGTGCGCCATTGTAAAATTGACTGGCTGGGAAAGGTTACCCGAAAGTCCTTCTATTGACACCGAAATTACGCGTGAGACGATAACATTCTTGACACTCACATCGGGCGTCATCCATGCCCCGAGTCTGTCGCTTACCACAAGGGAAATAGGCACAGCCCCCTTTAAGCCCTGTAAGCTTGCGAACGGAATTTCAAAGATATCGCTGAGAGGCACTTCAGAATTGGTGGGGAAGTTTTGAAATTTAGCACCAACACTGACACTCATGTTCACCTTGATCCCGAATATCAACATTTTCCCACCCTGGATGGTTGTGTTATTTCCAGGAGGTAAGTCGTTGGCAATGGCGGTCGCCAGCTCCTGTACTGTCTCCAGAAGCCGAGAGGCCAGCGAAACTGTCTCCTTCTCAGTCTCGTTCGCATCGCTTCTGAACAAATTCTCCTCTGTATCAGAAAGAAAAGATCCAATAGAGTCATGTCGTTGAGTTCTTTCTTCTGGTTTCAACTCACGATAGCAATTTACTTTATCCTCCATTAGCCGCATGAAAGTATCTTTAGACGTTTTGTCAGGAAGCAGGTCAGAGATTTCCTCACACTTGTATATGAGGTGCTCCTGACGAACGCACCTGATTTTTATGATGGTTGACACTGTCTCACTTTCAACAAGGTCTTTTGACTCTGTCTCACTTTCAACAAGGTCTTTTGACTCTGTCTCACTTTCAACAAGGTCTTTTGACTCTGTCTCACTTTCAACAAGGTCTTTTGACTCTGTCTCACTTTCAACAAGGTCTTTTGACTCTGTCTCACTTTCAACAAGGTCTTTTGACTCTGTCTCACTTTCAACAAGGTCTTTTGACACTGTCTCATTTTTAGCAAAGTTTTGTAACACTATCTCACTTTTAACAAAGTCTGGAACTAGAAGACAGCAAAGCAGCAAATAATGAAGAACGTATCTTTTACGAAACCGCGTTTCTAGTGTCATTTTGGGGTAGAAGGTCCATTAAGTTGATGTCAACATATTAGAGGCTGAAACTCTTTTAAGTCGGAGCCATCATACCGCCCCTCCAGCAACACAATCAACAACACAACAACAACAACCACGATAATGGTTAAAGTCCTGATGGTAGTGATAAGAATAGGAACATCTGTGAATTTAAAAAAATAGTATTTACAGATGCCGCTTAATTTGAGGGAAGATAATTTCTTGAAGCACTTTGAAAAATCTATATACATTAAAAATTCTTTTGTTCAACGTATTTTTCATTCAGTAAACAGATTTCTTTAGTCACTTTGGCTCACTTAGTGTGCTTTGTAATGTCCTAGTTTACCACATCTGACGTGTCTTATCGGTTGCAGTAGAAGATGGCGGCACAGCGAGTGTGAGTGGTTGAGCCTCAACAGTTTCCCAGTCTGACACAACATTGCAGTTAGCGATGCTGCCAACATAACATGACTGACACGACATGAATACCTATCGTAAAGTGGAATCGCGCCTGCGTCATTCATTCCTGTCACTTGTTCATAGTGACGCAAAATTACATGACGCCAACGATGACGTAACTTGTGTTCTATCTTTGTCAGTCGTAGCCTACTAACCAGCTGACGTCTACCTCACCATTTTCTTCTTGGAAAACTTTGCTTTCCCCTACAGGGCTAGGAGCTTCTAAAACACAAATAAACAAGAACGGAAACAATCTAAAATAGTTTCTCAATGATTTAAGGCGTGATACTTGCAGTGTTAGTATTTCCATGTAATAGTAGTGTTGTGTCATTAAAACAACCACATACAGTCATCGTATATTTAGTTATTTGAAAACAGTGTCATTGTCTCCCCTTCCATATCCGCCATCTACCCAGCATTGAATCCTTTCAACGTGCACTAAACACTCACCTGCTTTACGAGCATCACTCCTTACACCAATCAACAGAGTTGTAAATATTTGTATTTTTAATATTAATATTTGTCAATATTTTTATAGTCAATTGACTAATTCGCCTGCAAGTCTTAAACTTAGATTTTAGATACTCTACATCCTAACTGCTTGTTCCCTAATTCCTTTTTGTGTCTTCTATGTATTTTATTCTTTTTTCTGCAGAATTTTTTTCTCCTTCCGTCCTTTGTATTCTGTCCCAAGCACTGATAGTTTGCGCCTTCAAAATTACACGTTGTTGTTGTTATTATTATTCAGCTTCAGCCTACCTGGTTGTCATTTCATTCCATTTAGGGCTGGGGACTTCTCTCACAACTCGTCAATCTTATAGGAGGAGATTGCAGAAAAAATCACTATCAGAGACTGTTTGTTATCTAAAAGGTGTTATCACACGATGTCGGCTTAGCATCCATTAGGGTAAGTGTAATAAAATCCTGTTATTTACACCAAGATGGACTTACAGACCTTACCTGTGTTCTCAGCTGGAGCTTGTATTCCTCGTTCTGTCTGAGAATCATGTGTAGACAATCTATCAAAGGGTTTGTTATGAGGTTCAGTTAGTAAAAGAACAGTAAGACGAAACGAAAGGAACCCCATTGATTCTAAAGCGAGGCAATGCGCACCTTTGCTGCTGCTGCTGTTTGGGCGCCTTCCCGCAGCAGACGTGGACTGTAGACCCTGTACCAGCAGGCTCTTTCGTCTGTCGAGATCTTTGAAAAAGAACGGAGACGGTTGACGAGCGATAAAAAGAAATGAAAGGGGTAGATAGTCATAGACGACAAAGCCGCAAGGTGCATGCAGGAGGAATGTGTGTGTGTTGGGGAGGGAGTGGAGAATGGGAGCAAGGGTCATGGTGTCGTGGCTACGTCCTTGACCCTGCACGGTGTCCCATGTCGTCAGCCATGTGACCTCCCACTAGTCTTTATCCGCACGAGTGTCTCGTTCCTTGCTTTTGCGATCTGCCCTTCCCGTGATGTCGCGACGGGTCGTGACCGCCTCGACCGCCATGTGCTGGCCTCGTACACCAGAAGTGCATTCTTAAGCAGACCTTGCATGCCGCAAGTGGGATGCCATGTTTGGCAGATGATGTCAGAGCAAGAACATTCTCACCTGCTTGATTCGTCTGCAAAACTCCTGTTTCTCTCTCGTCATTTTGAAGAGCAGAGGAGCGAGATATCTGCTTCATTCTAATGAATTATAGCCCTGGGGGCTGCATGCTTTTGCAGGTGAGAATGCTACAAATTTATGTTTATGCATTCGACACGAGATGGTAATTTTCAAGATTCATTTATTGAAGCTTTACTGATTAGAAGAAAAACCAAGCAAATCTATTTCCATCATTGGTCTTAGCGGAGGCGTGTGTTCAGGAGAGCCCTCGAGGCAAAACAGAACAGAATTTTTTTGTGACATAACCTTCTTTATAAGCAGAGCACGTGCTGAAGCTGTGACAACTGCACACGTTAACTTCATCGATTTGGAAACGACGGCCAGGACCACCGCGCAACTCAGATGGAACGAGCCTTTTCCTCCCCCACCAACCCCCAACACCCGAGTTCATTCCCCCGTCCCGAACATACCACCCACCCTCCATCCCTCAAAGCTGTGGTGCCCTCATCTGGGTAGGAAGGAGGCTGGCAAGGGGCGCGATGATGGCGAGGAGCAGGGATGCGGTGCAAGCACGTGCTGTCTTCTCCTGACCCATTTTTCTGGCTGCTTCGAGACTGGATCGATGTGAGCGCCTTTGTGGTTAAACAAGCTGACAGACGTTCACTGGATAGCTTTATGAACGAACTGTCGGGCCAGGTTCACATGTCCACCTTCTGCGTTCTATACTGCGCTCTCCTTCTCCAGCACTTCTCTGTCAATCGTTGTGTGTGACGGGGAGAAAAGCGGCAAAGAAGTGATGTAAGTATACGCCTTGGGCGATTTAAATTTTTTGTTGTCATGTGAGGGAGAGTGGGGTTATGGGCACGATGCTGTGGCTTTGAAATAAGTGGGAGGTGACAGAGTCGGGGTAGAGAGACCTTCTTATATCAGTAACGATTACAACAACTCGCGTTACCCAATCGGCTGTATCGGTAAATAAAAATGCTGACACATTCGGCATACCAGCATACATCGATGTAAATACTTTACTCCATACTACGCCAGCACAAAGGTCATGGCAACAAGACATCTTCTAAGGTGGCATGCAGGTCTTTGCCTGAAAAAACACCTCACACCTTGACCTATAATATATCATTTTCTCGGACCCCGAGTAAAATTTCATCTCCTGATTTATTTCTAAGCGTAAAATCTCTGTACCCGGCCAAATTTTCATCATGCGGAGTCTAGAAGGGTTGAGTCAACATTATTTGGTGCTCTGATCACAATAAATTTCTATTATCAGCAGCTGACAATAATACTTGGTGCGTTTCCTAGGCTAGGCCCCTTCCCCTTTCTCCAAGTTTTGATATTAGAGACTCTTTTCCTCCCTTGTATTTAGTTTTTGACGAACTTATTGTGTTCCCATACCCTGGGGAGGATCGGCTGCTGTTTTGCTGTAAAATTCCTTCAATTTCTCTATGTCATGGGTACATTCGGTGCCCCATGTTCACTCAAGCAGTCACGAAGACATCTGTGTTCTCTTTTGTTTCAACACAAGACAAACTACATCTGTCTCTTTTAGATCATGTCTACTTATATATATGACCACAGTCTAAATCGAAAGCAAGCACACACACAGAGACCCAAATAACTCCAAACAAAATTAACTAACCCTACAGATATGAACGGTAATCCCCATAAAGCTACTACTACGAAAGAATTCCAACTTAACGTTTCGTGTTTGACTCCAAAACAAAACAAAACAAAACAAAAAACAAAACAGAACAGAACAGAACAGAGCAAAACAAAACAAAACAACACAACACAACACAACACAACAAAACAAAGAACATAATGAAATCACCCAAAAGACAGTTTGAGTTCATCTCTACGCCATTACTCTTACTGTTTATCAGGTCTGAATATAGAAACTGTTTTAACTTGTAAAATTGACGACACTTGTTAAACTTAGTTTTCATTTTTCTCAGCTGACAAAGCCTTTGATCTCAGTCGTAGCCGTCGTCGTCTAACTACCCCCAAACTGTACCCGTTTGAGAATATTACATAGGATTAATGGGTCTGAGATGTCAAAAAAGCTCGTTTTCGACTAAAATTGAAAATCTTTTAAACCCAAATCGAGAAAGATGACAAAAAGTAAACAGCTCCACTGAACACGCGTGCCCTGGGCGTGATCAAGTCATCTGCTTTTCTGAGGTGTTGGGTGGACAAGGAGGATACAAAGGTTATTACATAGCTCTCGTTTTCTGAACCTGAACTAAGATCATCGAGGCTGTGTTACCTCTGCCGTAACAACACCTCTTACCCTGCTAATAGGTGTAGCTCTTCTCTTGGCTCTCAATCAAAGCTCGCGCTATGTTTATTTTACTTTCAATGAACGCCACTCCACTCGTCTTTGGAGGGAGAAGGAAAGAAATTAGTCGCTAATTAAAGAAGAAAAAGGCGATGTAAAGAAGGCTTTCGAAGTGTCCACAGGTCATTCAGTTCAGTTCTTGCTTCTCCAATCTAATTTCCTGGCGCATCTGTGCTTCGTCAGGAATGCATCCCTGGCGACAGACTTGTCCCAACATCCCCAGTGCTCTGGTCTGGCCAGATCGCACTCATGGAATTACCTCCCTTGAAAGCACGATCGCATTTTCTGCCAGTTTGCCGGACCACGTAAAGAAGACGTGAATACGTTCCTGCACTCGCCCTGGGCGAAGTTCTTGCGGACTTTTAGTCACTAATAGCTGGGCGAGCCTCCATGGATGACATCGTTATATGGGTATAGCGTTACCCAGAACGACCAGCAGGGGCGCTAAACGTGTGGAAGCATCGCCCCTTTAACTGTGTATGTAGGTGTCGACTGCTCTGTTGCAACAGTATGAATGCCTGCTCACGTAATAAGGGGCGAAGCAAGCTCGAGAAACTAAAGAGACTTATGTCTACAAGGGATCTGGTCAACCGTCTAAGTTTGAAAGATCCAAGTCAAATATGAGTAAATAATATTGTCCGATACATCTGGTATGCACATCAGAAGAGAAAATTAATAATGATAATGACAATTATTTCTTGATGCCGTGGCGAAGTCAATGGTCCGTTGACAGATTGATGGAACCAGTAGCTGTGCAGGTGTCTATGTACCCTGACATGCATCTCAGGTTGGAACCAATCCCTCTCTAGTATTTGATCATTGATTGTTTATTTACGGTTCTTTCTTTCCCTTTGACTTTCATTCGATTTGTGGCACAGACACCGTTTGCATAGACACGTCTTTTGTGAGTTCGTGTGCGTGTTATGTCTTCTCCTCTTTCTTCATCGACTCTTTCGTCTAACAACAACAACAGCCGCAAGAACAACTCATTCACATACTCCTTTTCAGTACCCGACACTCTGCTTATTGCTTTTTCTTTCACGTGGGCGCGAGGCCAGAGGATGGTGGTGAAGGTGTCGCTAGGCTGGACAGTGGTAGAGAAAACATTGCTTGAAAGCTCGTGGTTTGTTTGCGTCGGGTCTGCCACCCTGCAGCCAAGACTGCTCCTCGCCGCTAATTGATCGATGTGCGCCGAGCCTCGTTAACTCTTAACTCAATATCACAAGCGCATCACCGACGCGGTCGATAAGGAGATGAAAACAGACGTCGATGTGCCACACTTGCTCTTTCGAGGTGTCGGCATTGAGTGGCACATCCTGAAAGGAAGGACGTTGTCAGACCAATCGAACCGGTTCAGAAGCGACATTCGTGTGTTGCCTAGGTGAGGGTTCGTCTTACACGAACGTCAAGCGATAATGCAGGCAGAAAGGACGTGCTTGTGTGTTTGTATGTGTGTGCGCTCCGGACACACACACATACTTTATATACAAAGAGAGAGAAAGGGAGAGGGAGAGAAAGGATCTGATTATTTTGCCCACCCCGAGCCATCCACCCAGTCTCCAGCAATTTCACATACATTGCTTTATTTATACCTCTCTAGCTTGGCGTTATTTATATTTAATATTAATGCTGCTATCTGTCCAACGTATTCTCTCCTGGGATGAAATGGAAGCCTTGCGGTGAAATTTTCATTTTACTTTTTTTTTCTTGATATCTTGGCCGAAGGCACAGGCTTTTCCAGTGATAAGCCAGGACTCGTAAAAATATCCATATCCTAATGGCAGTGCCCTCTCCCTCCTGGCCTGCTGTGGGGTGGAGAGCGAATATTCTTCTCCACGAGTAAACAAGGGCTTAAAGAGGAATCTCCCGCTGTCCCGGGTCGCTGTCTGACCATTTCAGCGGAATGAGCTCCCCTTTCCTGCTAGAGTTACCGGTGCTGGGGAGGCAATCTGCACACTTAAGAAGATCTCAACGGGCCCTTGCGTGATGGAGAAATATGTTTCAGCATCGTAGTGGGGTGGAGTTATTCTGACAGGTGGCTGGTCTACTTTCTTCTCTGGAACTTGTCGGTCTATTGAACGAGAAGTAAATTTTGATAGTAAGCAACAGTATAGGTAGGGGAATAGTAGGGGTGAGGGGTAGATAACAAAGAATTGGTCTTTTGGGGGACAATAACGACATTTTATCAATATTTTTGCAAACTGTAGGAATGGTCTGTGTAATGTCTGCTGTTTGTGCAAGAGAGCTTACGCAGTGTAATAATGTCAAATCTGTAGTTATTAGTGAAATCTGAATTATTCAATAATTAAGAACAACTAAGAATTTCACAGCATGCACACAAAGTTACAAAAGCACTCTCACCGGACATGATTTCTATGCAAAAGAAAGCTGCAAGCCTTTTGTATGTGAACGTGTCCAGAATGCCAATGGCGCACTTTGCTCTCCCTGCTTGCCGTTCACGTCCTTAACTGTGTGATCTGCTGATTGCCAGAGGTCGGCTGGACGAGCAAGCTTACAGAATTTTGTAATTGGTGTGTGTCTTTGATGCATTACAATATGCTATTTCTATATTTGTTTTGTCCTTTATAGTAATAGTTCTGTCCTTCATACATGCTTAGAGTTAATCGGTGTTTGGACATCAGTCCACAGGCAACACAGATAAAGGAAGAGGTTATTTGTTCTGCTATACTTTTTAGTTAGTTTGGTTTTTTTGTAGCCATATTTTATGTTTGCATGTCGAGTAACACACACACACTCACACACTCACACACTCACTCACACTCACACACACTCACACACCATTTGCCAGAGAACTTTGTAAGAACAGCTACGAGTACGACAGATGCTGCATTTTCGAGTGCGCTGATGATGCCAACTATAAGCCCGCTGAAATTATTGTCTGAATGCCAGGCACGACAAGGTTCACCGAGAGGCTTTACCGAGAATTTTAGTGAACTGTCTATCTTGGTTTTGTGTTGTGGGTTTTTATGCAAGTCATCTCCTAGGGATTTCAAGACAATTTAATAGGAATTACTGTCTTCTTTGTATGGAAGGAAAAGAATTAAGCGTGCATTTCCCGCAATTCAGATTTATAATTTAGTTATAAGTCATTGCAATAGCGGGCTACATTTTATTTTTCCTTGTTTCTCTTTCAAATGTTCTTTTTTCATTACTGCATTCATTCATTTATTCATTCTTTTTTGCTTCCTTTTCCTCTTCCATTTTGTGATGTTCGTCTCAATCTTTAGCTATTGACGGTTGAAACAGTTTAAAATACTCGGTAATATATTTATTTCTAATTTATCTTATAATTTACATATATTTATTACAATCTTATAATTACCCATCTCCCCTGATTTTTCTTCGTTTCTATATTTTCGTCACCGATCTGTGATGATCTAATTTTGTGTCTAAGGCCTTTCTTGCTTGTCGCGATGATGTCGATGTCAATCTTTTGCCATCGGTAGACATACTGAACAAAAACAAACAAACAAAAAGAGCGAAAGGAGCTTGCGTGTGCTCCACTTGCAGTAGCTAACTACGCATTATCTAAGTAAAGCTAAAATCTTTGTTAGTCTAATATACACTTCATAATTTCCATTCTTCAGTTCCATTTCTAGCTCCCTTCCCACCAGAAAGGATAAGGTGTTTGCTTTCTTTTCTTAAAGTTTCTTTTCAGTTTTAAACTTTTTTCTTTCTTTTCTTTCTTTTCTTTCCTTGCTGTCTTCTTTCTGTTTTTTCCCACCTTGGTTCCCCAAGGAGATTACTCGATGATCTCCAGGCCGAAATGTGATTAGTGCACGATGATCAATACAGACGTCACGTTGGTGTCCCTTGTCTCCCTGTGCGAGCTGACCTTCCCTTCTGTCACTCCTTGTGTGTCCTGCTTACTTTTCCGCTCACCGTCTGTACAAACCAGGATGACAAAACAAGGACCGGCATTGATCTTTGTGCTTGAAAGGTCGAAGCCGCCAGCTTCCTCTTTGGACTTACGAGTACGACTACTTACCACCACCTCTACTCTGTCTCCTCACCAGCCTCTCTCCTTATGGCGGTCCGGTGGTGCAACCAATACAGTGAGGACTGGCTGTCCTGGGTTCAGCTCTCGTCTCGGGCACGGTGTTCTTTCTCTGATTGTGGTATCTGTTTACATGGCTGGCTGCCTTGCCGTGATATAGCCTTAGTTGCTGGCTCGGCGTAAAACACCAATTCTCTCCTTCTCCTCCTCCTTAATAGCACAAGAACCCGCTGAGGCAATTAACCGAAGTAGTTGTTCTATCGACTTTGTGTGAAACACTTGCCAAGTATTGCTAATTTCTACTCGGAGAAAATAACTCCTTGAAAATCTCAGAAAATCTGCTTTGATGTTAAATTAATTCTGTTGCTGGCACGGTGTCAACCGTCCTACCTGTCTATCTGTTCCTGCCTGCACACCTGATGGACCTTTTGACGGGAGCATTACATTTCCTGATAAAATTTCAGCCAATAAAATAATTCGTGATTTAAATCGAGAAATGAATGAGACATCGCTCGCACAAACGTATGGAAAAGAAATTGTAGTTGATTCATCCTCTGCTGACAACATCAATGACCCGTTCATTTGTCCACAGCAATTCAAGGGCAACATATCAACGCTTGTTTTTCTGACATTGCCGATACCGAGTCAATGGATGCCTTATTTTGTTCATTTTTTTTATAAGCTCGTATCTAAATAAATACCGGACACTCAAATATGGAAATCAGTATTTGTCTTAAAAAAGTAATAATTAAATATCAACTTATAGTAACAGCTGTGTGTAAATACTCATGATTGTTGCAGACAAGTATTCCACCTAGTTGCACAAATTAAAGTGATTGCTGTAAAAGTGTTGAAAGCAGTTACCGGAGAAATATGGTAACCATCTGCAAGAAAGTAAGGGATGGGAGGAAGAGATATAGAACCAAAAACTAAAAATAGAGAGAAAAAAACTGCAAGATAAATGAAGTAGAAGTTGCATGCAGACACGCAAAGATCCACTTAATACTGTGACACTCGACAAACCATTTACCTCCCTTGCAGACACGCAAGAATCAAGGAAATGAGCTGTTTGCCATTAGACACAGAAATTTTTAGCAAATGAGCTAAACACGGAGAGTGCCAGCAACAATTCCGTGTAGGATGGTTACACACGCACGATGCGTAAACATCAATGACGACGATGATGATGATGATAATGATGAATGCATTTCCATTCTAGAACGGTCAGATGCGTTACAGAACACTTTGTATTACAACACTATAAAGATTTAAACATCTTTGATTACATTAGCAAGCAGTCATAGTGTGCAGTAAAAGGGATACAGATGCGGTGTGTATAGAAGCAAGCCACAGCTATCCGCTGAAGACCGAGGTCATGGACTGGGGACGACTGTATGATGATGTTCATCAGTGTGGTGTGTATAGTAGCAAGTCACAGCTATCTGCCATGGACTGGGGTGTTGACTGTATGATGATGTCCATCAATGGGGTGTGTATTGTACCCAAGTGTGTGTGCTGGCATGTTTGAATCGTGGAGCACAACTGGATGTCGATGTGCCTGTCCACAAAGCAGTAGGGCTAAGAGTGGAAGTTCCAGAGTGTCAGACATAATCAGAACTTTCACTTTTGAAGAAAGGCTGGAAAGGTGGGTGAGGGACTGACAAACATACCCTAACCGGACCCCCGGGTGTTCAAAAAAATGAACTTGAACAATGTACATTGAATAACATTACGCATTATGCATAAAAATGCGCGTTATCCCGAATGTACATAGAAATGTAAGATAGTCAGATCTCGGATGTACATTACCGGACCCCTAGAGGTACTTTAGCCGGACCTCGAAGATAAATTGTAGCACGACTCATAAAACAGAAGTTTTGGTCTCTATCAGATACATCTTTCCCATGGTTTTCGGGGCATTAGTTTGCAAGAAGAACTGGGAAAAGGGGAGCGGAAAAAAAAATAAAAAAGTGGAATGTTTTCCTGACTGCAGTGTCTTTATTGAATACATCTGCCTAGCTTCCAGACGGCGAGTTGGAGGGGGATAGTGGTGACCATTATTCCCTCCTGCATCTCCCAGTATAAAGGAAAGAAGAAGAGAGAGAGAAGGGGAGAAGAGAGGGTGGTGGTGGGGTCTGATGGAAGCACGTAATCAAATCTACAGGAGACGCGAGACCAGGCTCGTCTGTTCGCGCCTTTCCTCTCGCCGGCGGAGGGCCCGCTGCTGGGGCCGAGCTGCGGAGACCCTCGGGGGGAAAGCCGAGGCGGGAATATCGCATTAGTGAGTAAAGCACCTTCATTGATAGCCGCACCATTACTCACCCTCCCACTTGCTGCTTGTGTCCCCCCCCTCTCTCTCTCACTTGCTGCTTGTGTACCTCCTCCCTCTATCTCTCTCTCACTTGCACATCACATCGCCTGGTGTCAGAGGCTGGACAGCTTCCTGAGCTACTCCAGGCTGGACTTGGGGAAGTCACCGCTAGACTGGATGTGAGTACAACCTTTGTCCGCTACTACTTCATCAATCAGTCAAATGCTCTATTAACTGCTTTGAGGTAGATTGTTTTCAAACCCAAGAGATTTTTATCGGATGTAATCACGGGAGACAAACATTGCATCGTAGAAAGTGAGAGGAAAATGGCTTTTGTTTGCCTTACATGATTCGTCTCCTTATTCCAATGTGTTGTGGTCTCTGTGCGAGATATAACACAACTGCAAAATTTGTTGATTGATTTGTCTCTTTTTTATGCTTGGTGAAAAATTTTTCTACAGAAAAGAAGTGTTCAGTGTATTTCACTTTTTCAGAACATTATGTTTAAGTAAAACGCATAGCCTGTATTAAGTACGACCATACTCTAAGACATTTTGTTTATCGCCAAGAAAAGTGTCAGATGGTAGCAGCTTAAATATATGACAGGGACACCCACAGAACGCAGTAGTTTGTGTGTATTTTGTAGGAGGGAATGATATGAGAGCGTTTGACAGTTACATCCACATTTTCTATCAGTTATTTGAGAACAAGACGCTGTTGCTGTCAGGACGCCAAGGTAACGGTATTCACCAGCAGCTGGTCTCCACTTGTTGCTAATATGTGCGCATTATGAGACAGATGACAAGAGCCAATGAAAGACAAATGGTATTACTATCTTACTGCCATACTGTCACTTGACACTTACCCGCGATATGAAGGACTCGTTATTCGATTTTGCCAGCCACTGGAGTTGGCTGAGTATGTGAAGGGTGGAAATTACAGACCCGCTGTCTCTTTTTTTTTTTCTTTTGCTCTTCTTCCTTTTTTCTTTCTGTTCGTAAGCCAGACAATAAGCAGATATGACAATCACGAAAGGCGAGGATGTCAAACGAACAATGTCCTCCATCTGTCAGGCAGTTTTATCCCGCGAAATTGCTGGAATGCTTGTGTGCATTACAAGAAGATGGGAATGCAACTCTGATCAGAGTCCTGAACGGAGAGAGAAGATGGTAGCAGCCAGAGAAAGTGTAAGAAGACCACAGGACAGAGAGAGAGAGAGAGAGGAATGCCTGCTAAAACGAAGTTTTTAGGAAAAGGGGATGAGGTCATCCCATTTGCAACGTTTCAACAATTGGATGTGTTAACGGGGAAGTCATCACAATTTCAAAGTTTCTACTTAGTAGATGATTGCAATTCCGAGATTCTTCAAAATTGGGTAGTCTTCTAAATCTCTTTAAAACGAGGTCATCGTAATTCTTAATTTTCGACGAAAGATCATCATCACAGCCCCAAAGCTTCTACGAAAGGAAAACATTCCTTTTTCGAAGTTTTCTAGAAAATGAAAATCGTGTCAATCCTATTCCAAAGTGGAAATGTTCCATTTTTATATAACATTTCAGCATTGACAAGATCCCAGAAATGAGAACAATTGACGACGTGGTGTTAACGAGAGGCTAACCTCTTCACACTGAGACGGGAAAGGTCTCAGTTTAAACTCAAAATGGCGGAAACTGTTGCTGTAGGTAACATAGTTTCAAGTGGATATTTTTTTTTTTTTTACACCGGCAGGAACTGAATGAGTAAACATATGGTCCATGGACAATGTGACAGGGCCTCAGAACTTGGAGTAGGTGCCATCTGCAACTGCAGGAAGTGGCCTGGAAGTGCTGCACTCAACTGTCACTCGCTTTTATCCCACGAGGGCCAGGTGCCCCGTTTTTATGTGTTCACTCTTCTCGAAATCTCCTAGCTAGGCTTTCCTGAGCTTGACAGCCGATAAGAAAGATAGGCATCAAGGGGTGTTTTTCCCTTCTTCACTCTATCAGCTCGTTAACCACAAGAAAAATAGACTTTACCGGCGCTGGTCCCTCTTTCGTGCCTACACCCTCTCATGTTATAGAAAGTCTCCATCTCATACAAAACTGCAACAACTGTTGTTTTCTGACAGCTGCCAAAATGTTGCATGTGATAAAGCAGTGAACGTTTTGATAAATACTTGACTAAATCTTCTCTGTTTTATGCAAGGTAAGCTAGTTGCTCTGAATGATATGTAGACCTTTATTATTATTATTATATTACATTTTATAAGTTTTTATCTAACATGCAGCGGGGCGTTTTCGTGAACCAAGTGACAGTCTTTAAACTGATGGTTTTATAAGAGAGATAGCCAGCTGCCTCCAGCGTCGAGTTCACTAAAGTATGTCAACTCGACTAGCTGAGACATCCATCTGTATAAATTGTCACACTCAAGGAGATTAGTTTCAAGTGCTTGTCCCTTAGGACCTTTAAATCTCTTAAAGACCACCCCGAATGGTTTGAGTTTTTTCAGATATAAGTAGATTTAGGCGGTATAAACCTAACCTGTAAATTTCAGCCTCCAAAACCCATCTGTTAATTAAATATTCGCTGGCAAAGTACGCGATTCGTACCTGCGATCAACGAGCGCCGCTAACGGTGTACTACGTCACGTTGGTCATTATTGTTTCTCACAGTTTTTTCGTAGAGAAGGTTAAATGCCTTACATCGTGTTTGTACACATTGTATGTTAATTAAAATGTTGTTCCAATTCTCTCCCTCTGAGAGGCCTTAACAACGGAAACAAATCCTTTCGTCTATTTTAATAACACAAAATCTGTGCACTTTCAATGTTTGTAGACACATTTTCAGAACAGAATGTGATGGGTATTCGCCAAAATTTTTATAAAATGATATCTTGCACGGACTTTACCCAATTATTAAACCTGAACACCATTAATCCTTTAAATAGGACCTGATAGCATCAGGATCGCAGTTTTAAACCAAGCTTGGTGTAAGTTATCAGAGAGTCGCAAGTACACTTCTTGGCAACAAAAGCTGTATCAGACGGACCTGCAATATTAATGAAGGCGAGCACTTTACCACTAATGTGAGTGCGTGTCCGGTCATTTCAAGGCTGCTTTAGGTTGTTTCCCGGATGTGTCGCCGTCCTACACTTCTGGTCTGAGCCTGACATAGATGGCGCCGACACTTTACTTCCAGCCCACCCTTTCTTTCTCTGCTGCAGTAATTTAAAGTGTTGTAAAGCTGTGTTTGGGGTAATCGTATCAAACAATTGTAGGAAAGGATTACTGAAACAGTTAGAAAAAAAATAAGGATCCACGTTTTTCCGAAGTTTGTCAGAATCGTGTGCAAGCAGTCCAGTAATACATGTTGGTGGTTATAGCACCATCTGTTGTTTGTACTAGGTTTCACTTGAAGACTGAAATAATTGTCGTTTGGAATATTATACGATTTTCAGACGAGAGCGCTAACAGGGGTTTACTTTTAATAAACCCAAACACACACTTCATCCCAAAGAGTGCCAGGAGGGCTCTCTCAGAAACAGCCCGGTCGCCCTCTACGCCCTTCCAGTAACAAACAGCTCATGATTGAAATAAACACTGAACTTAAAATGTTTGTCGTCCAACCCTCATCAAATGTAAGAGGAAAACTCACAGTTCCTGGACCAAACATCTACATACAGGAGAAGACAGAATCGATTTGGAAACAAACCAGTATTTTTCCGTTAAGACTCAAATCGGACATATATTTTGATGTTTCTGTTTTACCATTGATGCCCAAGTTTAAATAATTCCCTTTGGCCATTTTATTTTTGATTTACAAAATCAGCAAACACTCATTGCTGCAGAAATGAAAGATATTAGATAAGTAATCCTCCACCAGCGCATCAACAGTGAAAAATAAAGGCCGGAAGACAGACGGGCGGGTAAGCAAAACCTGTTTTATAAGCTGAGTTAATGTTGCCTGGCTGGGTACTTACCTATCGTATTGATTGACATACTTCAGAGATACATAATTGCAGCGCTGTAGCCGCCAGATGTCTTTGCACGCGGTGACCGCTATTGAAGATTGCTCTGAAGTGAAGGACGTTTGTTGTCACGTGGCTTTTCCCTTCCTATGCAACCTTAAGAAAAGAAAGAAACTCGAATCCCGACAAAAACATTAAAGGAAAGAAGACAGCGGGTAAGGAAGAATGAATACTGGAATGAATGAATGAGAGCTGGCAAAAAGAGAAATAAACGTGGCAGGGTAAAAAAATAGGAAGACTGAAAAGGACAAACAAGCTCACGCGCCCACGCACGCAGGCACGCACAAACACACCAAACCACATCTCACACCACGCACACACACATACCACACACGGGCACAAACCATACACACGCACATGGACCACTTGATCGGTAATTCTTCAACGCCAAGAGACATTCTTCGAGATCGAGACCAGGATTTGAGCCAGAAGGGCAAAAGACTCGGGGGAAAAAGTTGGGACCCTTGGGCCAACAGCCACAACATACCCTCGGAACTGTCAGCTGTCGTCGTAAAGACTCCAAGGAATACGCGACCAGAAAATAGAATGAATCGTTGTCGGAGAACAGAAAGCAGTGTATTCGTCCGCGCTACCAAGCGCTGGAACCGGGGAGGATCACGACGCATCAGGGAACTGTTCGTTCTTCTGCTGTAGGTGGCATTGTTAATCGCAATGAGTACCATGTGTGCTGTATAACAGTGTAGTCCAGTCAACAAGCAGACATGGAAGATAACACGTAGCGTCCCTGGACTGGGAGAGAGCTCAGTGTCCATGTCGTTGTTAATTTATTGTTCTTTGTTCATTCTACCTATATATTTGTATGCCTGCCTGTCTGCAAGCTTGACTCCTTATCTGTATATTTGTCGAGATGTCTGCTTGTCGCTAACTCTGTAAAGAAAGGTAGATGGACAGATAGGTGTGAATGAGTCGGTGGTGCATGATCACCCGAAGAAGAGTTAGAAGAATCAAGTGTAAAAATCGGCCGAGCTCAGAACATCTGCACCGACGCCTGCCATTCCCTGGCGTCATAAAGCCAATAAAGCCAAGTTTGTGGTCAGAAGAGATGTTTATGATCAGTGGCTCAGAGAATTAAAATGTCGAGCGAAGGCCCGACATTTTTAGCTAAAACATGTCAGTCAAAGTAGTCTTTATGCCAAGTCCGAGTATAACTTCAGGGGAGACTGGGTGTGAGCGTTTACATGTTTTTATCGTGTTTTCTTGTATTCGAGGTTGTCCTTATTTATTTAATCTTATTCCTTTTTTAAAACCTGTATAATTTTGATACCAAAAAGATGTTCAGCACTACCGGGCTGGAACTGGAGGCGGCGTCGCGCGCTGGTGAAATGTCTCCGGGTCGTTTACGTAAGATACCCGCCATGGAGGCCAGGTCGCTAAACAAATCCGCCTGTTAAACTAATCAGTCATCCACACGTCTCCTACATGGCCCCTGGAAGCGACGTGCATGTGTGTGATAGCTTCTATCATATGGCAGCAGAGTAAGATGATAACTGACTTCTTGCTTTTCTCCGTTAGGCAGTAACTGCCAGAGAACAGGAAGAGACATTGTTTAACGACGTTGAACTTGTTTTTTACGAGTTTTGCCACAAAATATAACGACCATGGGTGGAAAACACAGATTTGTAACGTAAGCATGCCTAAAAAAATTGTTTTCTGTGCTTGGAGATTTTAAACTCGATTTCCAACGAGTCGTGAACCGAAGAGATGATATTGAGTACTGGAACCAGACTTTTTTTCTGGGGCGCAAGGGATAGATAGAGAGTTAAATGATTTTGAAGTTTTGCACCGACCGTGTTTGATGGGAAATAACCATGATTGACATGATCAATTAAGGCGGAACTGCACTGGAGTACCCCTTGGTGTAGTTGTTAGCTGTCGATTGGCGATACCCGGGTTAAGGCCGGGTGACATTAGCAACCATGCGTCACAGCCAGGCATCGATATGGTTACACAAACAGGAGCACGGACATCACCGTAGCCACCAGTCACTAGTGTTCAGTTTGTTGATCCGTTTCTGTGGGGAATATGTACAGATGTACACACATAATCAAAATTTCTCAATTGAAGGTCTGAAAAAAGAAGTATATTTGTAATGAATTAAAACCATGAACATAAGAGAAATCAATGTACACACCGTGAAATGTATTCACATGAGGAACTTCAAATTATGGTGACACACAAATGCAGGAATTATTTATACACTGTGTAATATATATATATGTCTTTTAGACAAAGAAAATTATACATGCTAGAGACAAATATGTGTGTACACCAGTCCAATACATGCAGACTGGGCAAAGCAAATTACAGAAGCTCATGACACAAATTCACGAGAGATATATATATACTGTGTAACAATAATACAGGTTGGTAAGAAATATGTCACTAATCACAAGAGACATAGCAAACTTAACAAGTTGGTGCTACGGAAATATGAGTGTACACACTGAATAATAAATACACAGGCATGCAGGGTTAGGTAAATTATTTAAGTCAGTGCCAAGTGTTAAAGGGGATTGGCGAAAATAAAAAAATAGCATTAACATACGTGATAATCTTTTGTTTCAACCTTTCTAAATGTTAAGAAAAGAATGATAAGTATGAGCATATTACAAAAAAGCTTTATTGACATCATGTTACCAATTAAAAACATAATTCTATTATATTTTGCAAGTGAAGAAAAAAATGCAGTATCAGTCTAGTGTTGTTGTTGTTGTTGTTGTTGTTGTTTATTTTATTGTAAATGTTCATTCTTCGGTAATCGTAAATTTGAGGAGGTGGAGTGGATTTCAAATCCAGCAACACAGACCGTTGGATACATATATTAGTGTCGGATGCCACTACACCGGCACGTGAGGTCTCGCTCTGGTCTCAAGATGGCGTTCGCGTGAATGAGGTCCATGACCGGGAACTTAGGCCCCTGACAGCAGAACAGATTGCGTGTAGATATTGCCCGAGGTCGCCACTCCATCATTCTCACACCAACGTGACGCAGATGGTCGTCTGCCGAGCTCCCAGCGTCCCCTGGGCGAGTTCCTAGCTGTTGGATCAGGTGCGGAGCTGGTGACGGGGTCGGTAGTGAGAGTCTGGTGAGTGTAGCAGTCGCAAGGTGAGCGTGCCTGCTTTGTCGTGTGAACTGATTCTGTCACTTGCCAGATGGTGGTTACATCAGCTGTGAGGGACGGTGTTGTCGGCTATGGAACTGCGATTATTTCTGTGAAAGGATCGTGAAACCGTTTGCAAGACTTATTATTTGAGTAGTCAGCGTAGGGGCATGTTTAATTCAAAGACAAAGACCTATATCTGTCCCCTTTTGCTGTCCACAAATTTTGTACACAAAAAGAAAACAATTACTTTTTCTCTTCGCTAAAACTAAATTTTTAAGTAGACAGTTTTGCACACACATCTTTCTAAAACTCTTTCTTCGTTTTCGGTATAGCTTGACACGATGCTTGGCATACATTTTTTTAAATTTCAACATGAATTTCCGATGCAGCGAAAGAGCAAGTTCAAACCTTTATTTAAAAAAAAAAACAAAAAAGAGTAACGGCAAGAAAATTTCTGCATTTACTACACAGCCACAGTTAAAAATACTATAAAATCTCATTAACTTCTCGCGAAAGAGCTCATCTTGGCGATAAACAAGCAAATCTTTTTATCAGGAAAAAAACATCGGGAAACGAAAGCAAGGGTTTAGAGTTGCGCGTATAATGCAGAATTTGAAGAGACTCTCATGGATGCTCTGGATGGTGCCTTTGGCAGGCCTGGGATGGCTTGCAGGAGCATAAAGATGCTCAGAAGACAGGTTCTCGGTTTGATATTTCAGGGTGTGAACAAACAGCCATGTTTATGCACCACATTTAAACGGAACACGCTTTTATATAAGCATTCCTCAGAACATTTAAAAGCCTGAACTCTGACAAAGACCTATTAAATTATTTTTTGTAAATACCAAATGCAAAATATAGGTGTATGATTACGTTTACATGACTATTACAATGACATTGTCAACGATCTTATAACAGTTATAGCACACTTCACCATATCTTCCTGCATATTTGGAGCACCTATAACATAATTCTATATTCCTATTGGAACTATGTATAAGGACATAAAAGATACAACTTTTCAATGATTTTTCGCTTTCAAAGAAAAGTAACGAGAGTCTGGCCGCTTGATGACATTTGTAATCATTTGTACTCCGCACACAGAGTGTCTGTGTGATTTGAATTTCTTTTTGAAGCTCTCATTCTTCCTTGTAACCATGAGGCCCACGAGTCCTCGTTTTGGAAAGCTGGAAGATTGACGCTTAAATCAGGTCCATGGAACGGTAGATTTATCGGCCAATCGTAAAGACTATGCAGGTCAGAAGGTCACATCCCAGTTTACTGCTCTTTTGGTCCATAGCGCTACTTTCTCTTTGTCCACCTCGCCTGTTTGAGTTAAGGGAATTTGTTACCTCAGGGGTAGCTTTTTCTCGGGTCCTTTATTTCAAATTCTGTCTGTCTGTCTGTCTGTCTGTCTGTCTGTCTGTCTGTCTGTCTGTCTGTCTGTCTGTCTGTCTGTCTGTCTGTCTGTCTGTCTGTCTGTCTGTCTGTCTGTCTGTCTGTCTGTCTGTCTGTCTGTCTGTCTGTCTGTCTCCATTGACATACTTGTTTCTGTATTACAGCTTCGTCTTTCCCCTGTACCCGGAACACCTCCGGATGAGGAGTGTTGTTAACAATCACTGGCATACTACGTTGCCAGCATTGCTTTGCGATCGATTTTCACCTGGTTTCATTTTCCTTTGCTTTCAGAAACTAGAGACGGATTTGTCATCGTCAAGAAATCGTTAGCATGTTCATGCCGATACATCCACAAGGATGTGAGGTTATCAATACAGCCTGTCCTTCCATCCCTGCCTGTCAGTCTGTCTGTGTGTGGGTATGTTAATCCATAATCCACCCCCATGTGTCTGTGTCTTCTTGTATTTTGTGTTGACGATATTGTGTCTGTGTGTGTGAGAGAGAGAGTGTGTAGAGAGAGTGACTGTGTGTTTGAGTGGATTCTAGGTGATCCTTTCTACCCGATGGAGAACCAACTGGAATACATTGCTAGTGGTGTTTGGCGACTTGCATTCTCGGTCTGATAGTGAGGACACGTATTCCTCAGTCCGCCTTCCAGAGACTAAACAGCCGGCCAGCCAGACGAACGGACAGACATGAGGGCTGGTGGATTGGGGTAGGGGTTACTAACAGGGTGGGCACGCACCAAAAGAAATGTGTACCTATGCACATCTGTGGCTGATTCCATTGGAACCACCACCCTGATGTCAGCGGCCGTCAACAGAAACGATCTGCTCGTACGCATGTCCTCACGCGCGCGCGCCGATCACCAGAGGGCGCTGCCAACGCTTGTCTCTACAACAGGGAACGCACGTACCACGACCAGACGTTCGCTCATCCACACAGTCACACACACTTTCTCTCGCGCGCGAGCGAGCGCGCACCCCGCGAGGAAGAATTAAGTTGGCCGTTTCTGACCGAGTTTCTCTCCTTTCAGACGCTGCACACACATCTGACGAGCCACAGGCTCACACCCAGGGTTCGTGTCGAGCCGGCACCACAGACGTAGTCCTCTTTGTGGATTGTCTGCCATTTCACGATTCCGAGCGTTAAAAGGTGAGTACAATCGTTCTCAGCGGATTACATCAATTATTGGAAACATGTGTTTGTCTGGAAGAAAAATAAAAACCGCAGACCTTTACCAAGATTTATTGCCTGGTTTGTTTGGTTTTTATTTTCAATAACGGTTTTCTGGGATTGTCCTTCCAGTTTCAAGCATTTAAAAAAAGAGTAAATGAATTGCTTTTAACGAGAGTTTACATTATCGTTTTTAGTAAAGTTTGTACGGTCTTTGATATTTTACTTTTATTTCACATTTAAATTTTTTTTTTTTCGTAAGATAAGTTATTTTGTGGCTTTCGTGGCATTAGAACTAAACGTTGAATGTATTTCCTTCACTTTGTATACAGTGTGTGTGGTGTAACGTGTGTGAGCGATTGCATGTTCGTGCATGTGTGTTTGGGCAAATGTATGCAAGCAATAATTGTGATATGTATGTGGTGTGTAGTGTATGGTGGCCAAATGTGGGTGATATATGTTGTGTGTGAGTGTGTGTGTGTGGTGGAAGGACATGAGCACCGAGAGAAATTTCTTCTTTGCACATCGTGTACATAAATCAGTTCATTTAGTGCCAACTGCGGGTTTGAAAATGGGGATTGTCAAGAATGTGATGACCATAATTATATATCTTCGGGCAATGACATTTAAATAAATTCTTGCCATATTGTATAACTCAAGATCCAAATCTGAGTGTTTGTCCTTTATCAACAACAACGTTTTCATACAGAGGAAAACATTTACTACTCCAACATCGAGGAAGAACATTTTTTCATTAAATCTGTTTTAAATATGTCTAATCTTAAGAGTTTTGAGCGATTTTGTGAAATACTATGTAATTTTGCTTTGATGAAAAGTCATCTTTAATTGAATAAAAACGAAAAGTGGGTTTCTTTCCGAGATTAATTGGTTGGGTCTTTTTCATCAAAAAGCTCCTTAATATTCATTTTACGGTTCATATCTTTAAAAACTGTGTTTTAAAATAATATTGTTCATTTTATTTTTCATAATTCTTAAATTAAAATTTATTTGGTGCTACATTTCCTTTACATTTGGTTATCCTGAAAGACCTCCATCCTGCAGCCTGGCGCAAATTCAGGTTCTGAGGCTGCTGTGCAGCATTATCTGATGACAAATAATTGAAATACATGCAGACCTCCCGACGTGCATAATCAGGTGAAGGGTTTCAAGACACGCAATCTGTCCTTCCCCCTTTCCCTCTGTCTGCCAGCCCTCCACCCTCCCAGTTATTTCTCTCTCCCCGTGTCGTGGTTTTTCTGGTGCCCACCATAGCGATGCCACGTGATCCTAGAACACCGAGCAGGAGAGCAGGAAGCCCCAGGAGGCGCCTCCAAGCGAGATGGTCACGGTTTATCAGCACCTGGCTTGAGTCTGTACACCTGGATGATTATTTACAACATTTCCTTCGTTTTATCGACGACACAACCAGAATCGTCTCTACGCACGACCATGCAGCCATTCTAAAGGCTGTGTCACTCCAATCACAAAATAAATAAAACGTTTCGGAAACGTTTTTGTTAAACGTAAGAAAAACGGTTTCAAAACCATTCCGGGAAAGAAACTTTTTTGTTGGGATTCCACACGGACGAATTTGTTTTCGGAACTATTTTATGTTCGCGCTTTGTAGGCTGCTTTTAGGAAAGTGCCGAAACATCAAACCTCTAATTTTCCCCATAGTACCATTGTATTGGCAAATGGATTTCAATGTACGGGCAATGAAGCTGGAGTTAGTTCAACATTTTGACTAAAGTTTCCAGCCACTGTACTTCTGTGACCTTTACAAATCACTTTTTCAAACCTTTGACAATATTTATTCTGTGAAGAAAGGTCTTTACACAGCAACATATCCAGTATCAATGTACAACTTGCAGTTTTTGTGATTTGACACGGGCAAAGGGATCATCATGAGTTGTGGCATTGTATTGACTAAAGGTGAAGGCATACCTGTACATTTGATTATTGTAGTCACACAGACCTCTAGCTGCCTAGAGACACAAAGGCTTGATTGAAATTATTTATTTCGATATGTGGATCCCAAAGCTCCAGATCTCCTGCTGGCTGTGGACAGTTTCAATCAAATATCGGTAAAAACTCTGGTGTCAGAGCAGGCCATCGGCTTTGGCGGCCATTGTGTTAAGAAACAAAGAAATCCAGTCTCACAAATGCAGCAAATGATAAAATGTTGAACACGAGGGAAACAAATTGTCAAACATCTCGCGGATGTATGTCACACTAGCGAAAAAGACTTTTAGAAACAGTTTCAAGAAAATATATTTTTCTGAACATCGTGTGACAGAGCCTTAATACCACAAACCATCTCAACAGCTTATCAACTCTTGTAGTTCTGACAGAAGACCCCGATGACACTCTGTATCTTACAGTCTGCCCTGCAATCAGATGTTTACATGCTTCTGCTGGCTTCTAGATTTTTTGGTTTTGACATTTTTTGTTGCAAAGAGAAGCTTGCATGTGTGAGAATATCGTGTTTAATGACCTGTTTCCTCCACAGGAAGTTGGTCATGAATTTTATGCATATGATCTGATTATCTGTAAATCCTGATTAGGATTAACATCGTCTATAAATGCCTTGTACAGCAATCTCGACCTTCGTTCTGGAATTTTCTACAGTTTGTGACCAGGATAGCTTCAACGTTTTTCTTATTAAATTATTTCACCTTTTGTTCTCGAGATAGAAGCCTACAGGTTGACTATGCACAGAAGGATGTTAAAACTGCAATAATACTGATGTTCACGGATGTTCCTAATTAACAGACGACCTCAATGCTTTAGCCTGACAACATACTCGTGACCATGTTTTTAGTAAGTCGTCAGCAGAATTTTATAACTTTAGAGAGTAAAAGGAAAATATAAAAAAAATACTACTGAACCCTTGTCACTAATCTGTTCTAAATGGTGAAAAAGTGGACAGTTTAAGGATTTAAAGTCTATACATTTTATTTCGGTTTATTGGTAGACAAATTTATTAATTTAATGCTTTCTTTTTTCTACATGGAAATTGTCACTGGGATTAATGTTCGTGACAGTAAAATTTAAACTTGAAGGAAAATAAACAAATGACAATTTAGCAAAAAGAAAAAAAAAAAAATCAAACAGTACCAAAGTAAGTCTACTGAAAGGTAATACAAAGGAGATGCATCCATGTAATGTACAACCTCCATGGCAGCGAGAGTCGGACTTCGTGTGGAGAGAGGCCGAGACACCCATGTACATCGACCATGACCACCAGCGAGTGTAAACTGAAGAGCAGGCGATAGTTTACACCAACATAGTTTTTACAGAGGAAATAAAACGAGTGCCCACCCCGAATGATCGAAGGAAATAATCTGTAAGCCTAGCATCGATCTTCGTGTGTCTCTGAACGATTTCATGTTCTGTGGGACGAGGACTCTGCACGCCTTGTCGCCATTGTTCTAGGACTGATCGGCTTCTTCCCTGTTGCCCAGACCCGTTGTTGGTCCTGGTGACAACTCTCACTCGCAGACAGTCGATGTTATAGTCTGTGTGTCGCTAAACTTTGTAGAAAGGCCAAGGCATTAGCACCAGGACGGTAAACCTATCTTTTGTCGATCTCCATCGCTGACAACACCGCGGTCGGCGGAATCCATATTGAACGCTTTGAAAGGCTGTTAGTGAAATCGCTAGACGCCTGCTTCCCCAGAAGTTCAGGGGTTCTTCTCACCTGCATGCAATGCGCTTACCTTCAGGAGTTGCTGACATTTTCGATGGAGGGGGAAAAAATCTTGTTGTGCTTGTCTTCGGTTATTGAAAATGTCTTTGTCATGATTTAAAGGCCAGTCTGGGGATAAAGCATCAAACTCAACGGGAATGGAAAGTTAACCCAATACAGCGCTGTTTGTCTCAAGAATGAGTTGTGAACTTTTAATGTTTTTATTGAGAAATTCAAGAGATTCCGATGTTTCTTGACCAGCAAACCTTTCGTAGCAAGGCGAGAAAAGAAGTCTTACCCATCGCTTGAAAGAGAAACTTGAATAATCTTTCAGAAACTGTCAAACAGTTCGGCTTTTTGGGGGGCCTTTAGGTTCGTTTCTTAACGCCTGGTAAAGCATACGATAATGATTCTTGAAGGTGGAGCTACTGAGCTCCTTATTACAACAATAAAAAATAATGCAAACACATTTAACTGAAATGAAACGAAAACCTAGCTAAATGAAATTAAAGTCAGGAAAACGCAATCATCTTTTGACAATGGCCAGAAAGTTTAAATGAATATATATTTAAAATTAGCGGTAAGTTGATAGAAAAGAAAAAAGTTAACAAATACTTTATTAAAAATCAAGCAGGACCTGTGTTACATATATTATATATTGTAATCGCAGTTATCAGTCAGGCATGTGACACTTATCACCTTTATTGCCATCGCAGTTGTCCCGAGTCCGGTGGGAAGAAGGAGAAATTTGAGCTTGAATGTTTTATTAACTAGGTATAAGCCTGGCAAATAAGAGCAATTTGAGCTCGAATGTTTCTATTGACTTTGTCTAAACATGGAAAGGAAGGAGGAAAGAGGAGAGATTGGCGGGGTGGGTCGCAGCCTTAACGCCACAGTAGAACACACAAGTAATGAAATCAATGTTATCTCAAAGCTCAAACCCTTGGGATAAACAAATCGAATAAACTGACCCCTTGAACGCTGAGGTCAAAGGGTCTTGTTTTCAAAATACAGCTGCGTGTCGGTCAGAAGTTCAGGCCTCGACTGTATTTTTTCCACTCAATGTACATGTTCTACGCATGCGCCAAATGTCCAAGGAGGTTGCTAGCCTTGTAAGCCTTAATTTTGACAAAGCGTGTCGTCTGCTCGATCATTCTTTAGCGAAATCCTACATCCAAACACTAACCCTCACTTAAACACTAATGCTATCTTACGCATTAACTCACAACACACACTCACACACACAATATTTACATAATATATAGAAACCAAAACGAGTACACCAAAAAATAATAAAGATGCGTTAAGAATTTAACCTGTAACCTATACTCACAAAACTATAGTCTGCACATGCGTAGAGTATATGGATAGGAAAAAAAAACCTATAATCGCGACTCGGTCTAGCCAAAAAAATTAATATTGGCATGGGCTCCAGGGAACTAAAAACAATCAAACAATCAAAACAAAAAAGAAACAAAACATTGGTTAATTTTGTTTCCAATCGCAGACTGCTCATGTGTATCACTCCGAAACGTATATGTCTACCCCGAGATCAGTCCCCGTACCCTGTATACAAGTACCCTGAAAGCAGTGCCCGTACCCACTGGATCACCTCCTCTGAAAGCACTCCATGCTTCATAGACATAGTCGCCATAGACAGCACCCGTTGACCTGTGTCGTAGACCAGTAAACAGATTGATCGCGGCCATATTTCTGTAGAAAACTAAATATTTACGTCTGATGTCAAATTTAATTAGTGTGATGGCAAGGACAATTTTCTACAAATCCTTTGGGCATCAGAAACAATCTATTTGCTAAACCAGCTGATTGCTACTGGTAATTTGTCTTTAAACAACGAAAATAAAATGTAGTTACCACGAAAACTGCGCAGGTATGTTCAGTCGTCTACTGCTCGTGCTGTTATTTACTTATTTATTGCGCAGTACACTCTAGGTGCCAGAACTCATGTTCCAATAGCTTTCCTCCCTGTTAACAACAAACTAGGAGACTCTGGTTGTCTGGCTTTCTCTCAATTTATCCGCTTGTCTTTTGGTTTCTTTCAATTTTTTGGCACGCATCTAAGTTGTTTTTGAAGACATCGCTGGCTAATTCCACTTTGGCTCATCTTGCAAGGTTAGCTTAGACTTGTGAAGAAACACAAGATTTATTCCCCGTCTTGAATGTTGGATAACATTAAACTGACCTTTCTCTTTTTTCTTACTTGTGTTTGTTTTTTACCCGTGCTTTGAAGTCTTTTCATCCACTATCAGGTGAAAAGTGTAGTTGTCTAAGCATGTAATTTTTTTTCTTGACTTGTGCAGTTTACCCTCGACTGACTTCGGGCAATCGCAACCTTCTTGCACACCCGACTTCAGGATTTGCGGCTGCCTCTGTCTGGTCTGGCCACTGGCCAAGTGTGAAGGCATCTGGACCGGGGAATCTGATTTGATGTGTCCAACACCGAGAATCAGCAGAGTCGCCTACAGACCCGCCAGGCTCACCAGAGACACCGAGGAGTAATCCCACAGACACTCGGGCCCACGTGCTACCCCTAGAGGTACTCTCACCATCGGGGACCTCACGGACCAAGCTTCTGAAATGCAGATGAACGGCAAGGCCAGCTACGTTACCACAGAGGAGGGCAGGCCGCAGATGTCCTTCGCACCGTAAGACATTTTCAGCAATTCATTTATTTCAGTATCTCAGTTTGATTTTCCCTTTCAGTTTATTTTGAATGACATGTTGTACTTGGCATTTGTTTAGATGTTGTGACCCTACAGCTACACATTTTGTTGTAACCATTCATGGGGGACTGCACGCGCAGTTAACCTCTTTCTTGCTCTGGCTTTGTGCTGATAGTCATCTCTTGAGCGGGTATCATGTTTACAAAGGGACCGCCGCCTGTGTCAGGAGATCAATGTGTTATGATATTGTTCACTCTGTTGACAGCTTGATGCGTTTCTGTTTCTCTTCATCGCTGGTGTTATCGACAGGGAAACATTTTTTTTCCAAATGGCCTTGGGTTAACGAACATAATTGATTGCGTTTGCATTCTTTATATCTTTTGCAACCGCATCGATCTTTCTGTCAGGTATCAGAATATTTTGAATGCGCAGGTCCAGACGCTCCCATGTTCTCCTTTTCTGTGTTTGTGGACCAGATTTCATGGCGCTCAAAATGATCCTCCCCATGGCACGCTCAACTGGTCACAGTGAAAGGCAGCCATTGTTCACGAATATGAGGGCAGAATTTAATTTTAAGAAAACCAAACAAACAAAGCATTGGTGGAGTACGTCTTTGTAAGACACTTGGTACCAAGAATGCCACTACTTGTTTTTCTTCCTCAACTAGTGTATCTGGTTTTAACCCTCCATAATGGTCCCGTTGGTCAAGCGTCTTGTTGCCGGTGTAGTGATGTAAGTCAAGGAAAAGTGAGATAGGTATGAGAAAATTCCTTTCAGACATTAGTGGCCAGTAAACCAATGGTTCTGCGTGTATCTGTAGTGTCTGACTGTATAAATATCTTTAGTCTGTCAACTGTCTTTTAGTCACTTCTGCACTGAGCCTACATAGGTAGAGAGTCACGAGGACAAAACGTCTGGAAAGGCAGAGACATCGGCACTCATGACGAATAGGGAGACGGACCAAAAAAAAAAAAAAAAAAAAAAAAAAACTAACAACAAAAACAGACTAATAAATAAATAACTAAATAAATAAAAGTCAACTGGAAACATGTACTTGGCTTTAAAAGCATTTTCTCTCCTTGATTTTCTCTCATTAATGTCGTATATACTAACCATCGTAAGTGTATTTTACAGTTAGTAGCAATCCCTGTGTGTGGGTACATTAAGTATTTTATAGTCAGTAGCAGTCGTTGTGTGTGTGGATGGCGTGCAGCCAGACTGACCACGGTGTCCTTATTCTATTGTCGCGGGTTCAGTCAGTTGCCGGGAGGCGCTGTGGAGGACTTGTGGCGTCTAACGGTTCTCGCCAGGTCAACAAAAATGTTATTGGCTGTTTTGCAGAAGGTCAAACAATAAAATTATCGTAAACATCGCTTGGTGCTGGCAGAAAAGGTTAAAGCTTTGTGATTCAGTGTGTTGTACGATAGTGTTGTGAGAGTAAAAACAGGAGGGCACGTAAATAGAAGAAAGCTTCTGTGTCTTTCGTATTTTTATAAATAAATATACTTTTGTACACTTATGACACAAGACCACATGAAAAATATAAATACCAAGAGAAAATGTGTGCAGGACACATCCATATAGACGTCTCGGACTCGATCGTAACTACGTGATTACATACGTGGCTAGCCGACTGGCTTGACTACTGGATTCCGAAATCAGAGAAGAACGGTTCGATACCCATTTGGCGTTGCGTGCTATCTTTTACTAACTAAGCTGTTGAGTAGGTACCTGACACCTTAATGGGTTCTGGAATGCAAATCGGAGAGGGAGAGGATATGGCCACAACCCTCTGACCCCCAGGGAAGGGCTGTCCTCCCAAAGGTCACGGAACTATCTTTACCTTTTTTTTTTTTTTTGAATACATGTATACATGTACATCTAAGTGCAGTTGTCTTAGCAATTCTCCTGGTTTTTTTTTTCAGTGGCACAGGTGCTGGCGGTGACAGGTCTAAATGGACGCGGCTGGAATTCCTGCTGGCTGGTATATGCGTCCTGTTGTCCACCATAATCCTGGTGCTAGTGGTCATCTTGGCAGCACAGAACATACACCTGGGTAAGGCGTGCTTGGACAGGAATGCTTGTCATCTAGATATGCTTTAGTTTGACAGAAAATGTCTATTTTTGGAGGGTAAAAAACCTGGTGATGACCACGATTTCACGTCCTGAGGAAACTCCGGTTCGTGTGCGTGTTCGCGCGAGTGTCTGTGTGTGTAGGCTGGGAGGCATGCTTATTATTGTTTGTTTTTGGAAGTGCGTGCGTCCTTGTGTGTTTGCGTGTATTATTTGCGTATTTTTCAAATTTAAGTTTTAAAAACAAGGAGTAGTTTAACTCAAAACATGCGATAAGCCATGTGTGGCAATGATAAATAACTGTAAATGTGTTTTCCACTCTCGCGGCACCCTTGCATAACATTTGGAACTGGTCACGGAGCTTGAGCAGCGCCCGAGTGCTTCTCTCTGACACAAACAATGCAACCCTTGTTGTGGGAAACTGATGAACGCGCTTTAGAAGTGTTGTCCGATTTTAGGGTTTGTAGGTGAAAGTACTTTTTTCAAAACCCATTGCAATGAAATCCAATATTTTATCTTTTACTTTCCTGTCCACATTTTTTTCTGTTTTCTTTCCTTTTATATATCATTATCAAATTTCATTCCTGCAGCAGAAAGATTTTGGATGATGTTTGTGTAAAAGTTTGGATAAAAAAATGAAGGAAAGAAACAGAAAATACAAAATATAAAAATGGTAGAAAGGAAAGAAAAAGAAAATAAAGGGAAAAGAGTAGAAACATGAACTACAAAGAATGAAAATAGTAAAAAAGAGAAAAAAAACTGACCGATCGAAGAAATAAAACAACGGGAGACTAGAAACACACAACGAGAAGGAGCCGAGTAAAAATTACTCTACCTTAGAGCTACAAACAATAAAGAAAAGAATGAAAGTACGCACTGATCAAATAAGCAAGCATCAGAGTAAATCGATTAAATTTTATTAAGGAGGTTAATTATTAAAGACCATCCCTCCGCAGCTTCGTCCTCCCTTACACGCGCGCGTGAGAATGAATCAGTCAGTGAGTGAGCGAGTGAGTCAATCAGTGCAGATTAGAGGATCGGAGGGATTAGATAAGCTGAATGCATTGAAAAATCCCCGCCACGCACATCAGCAAACATGTCATCGCGATAATCTTTACCGATGATTTGTCTACGGCGGCAGTGCGCGCGCTTTTGTTCTGCCGACAGCTGGGTCCGTGCGACGATTAGAACAGAGCCAGGGGCCAGGATGGATGAGGTTTGCACGTGACCCAAACATGTAACTAGGACATGGAAACACGCAGATGTCTGCCTGGCCAGGCGGCAACAACTCGGGTTTTATGTAAAGATCCTCATTTCTCTAAAGCCCGCCATCCATTCTAGTGGCTTGTCTTTAACGGCTGTCGTAACTACCCTGGTGGTAAAGTGGATACGATTGTCTCCATCCAGTCTGAAGCAGTCTGCGATTTCCATCGCTTGCGATGAGTGGTAACCAGGTACAGGTAGACATGAAGACGCCATCACTGCCAGCCTCTCCGCTTGACTGCACGGCGCACAGGGAGGGAGCAGTCGGGTAAACGGCTTGTTAAGCACGTGTGTAATGAAAATTTTGTAGCTGCCGAGCACAGAGTACCTGAAGTATCAAATATTTAGAAAATCTTTTTTTTTATTTTACTCAAGAAAAAATAAAATTATTCCACATCTTTAGACCTTAGTGCAATAGTATAGTCGTAGAGAAATAACCGATCTCTCCTTGCTCTTTTCATTATTTTTTTCTTTCTTTTTTGTTCTCGCTCTTGGTAATGTTCTTTTTTTTTGTTCTTTCTCTTCTAAATTTTCTATCACCCAAGAAAGTGTAGAAACAGAGCAGAAGAAAAAGAAGAGAATGGCTTTCTGAAACTCATACTTTTTAAAAGAAAGAAAGATACATCACCGCTGTGCACCTCCGTGATGCCTGCGGCACAAACCTTAAGGGAATGGTTTTCGAGAGGTTTTGGATTTTTTCTTAGAGCTTTTCTTTTTGTAAAGCTGAAGTCAAAAAGGGAAATTATTTCAGCAGGGAAGAATATTCCCAAATGGTGCAAACTCCTCGCCTTTCTATGCAGGAGGTCTGGTGAACACTAGCAGTATGCTTAGTTGTATCGACAGGTGACGAAATATGGAAGGCTGGGTTTTAAACACGAGTACATGATTATGTAATGCTTACAGTTGTTGTTGTTGTTGTTGTTGTTGTTGTTGTTGTTGTTGTTGTTGTTACAGATGCAATGTTTGTCTTTACTTTTGATAGCTGCGTTTAGGTAACTACATTTGTATTTTTAAAAAATTAGCAATACTAAAAGATCCATATTACTGTGGGCTACGTGAGTAGAGGATACGAGTAAAAAGTTAGAAGTGTGGTTTTGGTTGCTGATGCTTTTTGGCACATAATTAAAGCTTGATATTATTGTTTGCTAAAAGCTCACGCCTGATACGCCATAAATAGGAAGTTTCTGTCTCATTGGACGCATTTCCGCATTTGACTTTCCATCTGGTATCATAAAATCATGAACACATCTAATTAAGAGATAATTTTCGCCCTTACATTGCTTTCACACTGAGTGTAGCTTTGACCACTCACTGGCTTTTTGACCTGACCTGACCTTAACCTCCAACTGTTCGTGGTGATGTTTGTATCTTGAAAGCACAAGGGATTATTGTTGTTGTTAATATTTCTTTATGAACTCGGCGGACGGACCGGCGACGCAACGATTAGCACCTGTCACCAATGCAGTGAGGAATGGCTGTCCTGGGTTCAGATCTTATTCCAAGTTCTTTCTCTGCATGTAGCATCTGTTTATATGGGTGACTGCTTTGTCGTCACATAATCCAGTCGCTTCAAGTTAAAATGGCGTGGCTAGAACCATTTGTTTTGAACACTTATGTTCACCGTGCTAACTTATGGATGGAAAAGTGACCTCTGATTCTGTTGGTTGATACATGTGATGGAATGCACGGCTAGCATTGTAACAAGTGATATGTAGTGACAACATGCGCACACACCAAAAGGAAACCCAAACATAAACAGGTTTACCAGAGGTAAATACGTTTATCGTTCGTATACACGTGCACGAGGCGTGGACATGCATTTATCACGTGCATTTATGGTAATGGTGTATCGTGCATAAACACGTTGTGTATGCCTCCCCCATCCCACCTTTGCATGCACGTACACCAACCCTACATGTAGAGAATTGTTCCCGTGTATCTTTGAACTTAGCAACAGAAACAAAGTACGGTGGAGCAGGTAGGTCATAGCAACAGGTGCGAGATGTATAGGCAGGGGAAGTAAATACAGTCTCTGCCCTCTGACATTTCTTGCATCTGACTGACGTCACGCGCCTGCCATGACTCCTGGGGGCAGCTGCATGGCACTGTGTTAGGTCTGAGCATTTGACACGAGAAGAAATCATGTATTAAAAAATAACAGAAATAACTGCACCCTGTCTTAAGCAGTTAATATCACGAGGAGGTCACATATATTATTAACCCCATGTATGTAACCCAGTGTAACACACATGATCAAAACAGACGAATTCAGTGTTGCCACATTTTGTGAATAGATATTGAATTTTTAAAACTTGCATGACGTGTTTGAATCAAGTAAGTTTTGTTGCTATTTAAAATGCATTTACCAATGCACTGAATGCTGTTTGACAGAAGTATACCTAGGTAACTGATGCATCAAAGTGTTGAAATTAAGGCAATTTAAAAAATATCTAAACACAAAGTAAGTGAGTGCATGCTTTTTGTCTTTGTCGATAATATTTGGTTTTCCGTTCTACGTCTGGGTAGTAGTGATGGGCTAGGCTTTCAAGAACAGAGAGAGAGAGCTGGTCTTTCACAAGAAAATATCAGACTTTCAACATCTGACGGTGATTAGGTTTTCTAAAACAAGTTGAAAAGCAAATTTCTAAAAGGAAGGGAATAAGCTTTTTTTCTTCTTTTGAGAAAACTTGATGAAATGCTTGTGATCAATCGGTTCTGTGCACCTTTTATGTCTCTGTAATCAAAGAGCTCCCGAGCTGCAACAGTTTTGTCTCCACGGCAGACGACCTGTTACAAGCACACAGTTCTTTAAAGATGATCTTTCTTCTGTAACCGTGAGCGACATGGAAGTATTGCCATTACAGACACCTGTGTTACATCTGCATTGAACTAAAAAAAAAAACAAAAAAAAAACAAAAAAAAAAAACCCAAATCCTTTGCATTAATAACAGACCGTTCCACTTTAATAGGTTAATAATACTTAACTCCCTCTGTGTGCATGCAGTGTCTACCTATGCGTTTGACATTGTATCATTGTATGCAAGCACTGTGTGTGAGTGAGTGTGTGTGTGAGAGAGAGTTGTGTGAATGCGTGTGTGACTGCGTGGGATCTCGCATACGCCATTGCACGCACGCAAAAATGTGTTTGCGGTTGGCATCTGTTCATTCATACAGCAACGATATTATTCTCGAACTCCACGAGACTTGTATTAGGCAACCCTCGATGGAATTTTTTAAAAAAAGGCATTTTACAAGCATGGAAAGTAACCATTGAATTTGGAATGGTGTCTACAAAACGACAACGACCACGACGACGGCGGTGGCGGTGGTGGAACCTCCCGTAGCACGCTGTGTCCTCGACATAGTCAACCCCTACGTCATATGACCTTGATCTACTTTGAAACTTTTGGTCACCTCTTTAGAAGTATCTCTCCCCCTCCCCACCTGCCAAACAACTTACCTGCACTTTAGATAAATTCCGAAAAAAGCTTGTTAATGCCGTCTGCAAATCTCGGCATATATGTTTCTTCTTTTCTTCTTTCTTCTCCACATGGAGGTGCGCGAAACACAAAGAAACCTTCAGGTAATTATTTATAGAACCTGCCCCTCTTTGCGAGCATCCAGCGCCAGGCCCCTGCTTTCAGCGGATGTCAGAGCCGTGATGATGCTGGGGCAGAGTCTGTGTCATTTCCTCACCTGCGTTTCGTGTGTCGGCCATCTTGTTCCACAGACCGCCTCTACCTGCTGCATGGACTCTCCTGTCAACGGGAAGTAAGATTTTGAGTCACCGTTGGTCTTTTCGTCCGAGAGGCGTTGGGAGGAGAAAAGGGAGCCAACAGTTGCCGTAAGTGCTTCTATATCCGTCCTGTTGTTACGTGTGTATATGCGGCAGTTAGATAGATAAACGTCTGCAACTGAAAGTTAGCAACTTGGGTGTTCTGGTTGCTGGACAGTTGTCAACTATAACCCTTGTTTCCTGAGTTTTAGGTTCGAAACTGGAGCTTCGTTAGCAAAACAGATTTTGTATGATTTTATTTATGTCACCAAACGTTCTTAGAAAAGCGGAGATCGTGAAGGAACGATGGAAGCATCCTTTTTGAAAGTATATCTGATGACCGTTACTTCATCATATTTTATGTATATATATATTCGGACACATGCACACGTTCTTTGCAAGAATTTTTTTTTCGTTGCGAGAAGTTACAGTGTGCACAGGCGTGGACTTGATTCTACAGACTACAACTAGCTGCAATATTTTTTATTCTTGTGGCTGTAAATCTTGCTGATGGAAACTTAGAATGCATCCTCGGGGCATTTACTCTTTCGGGTGTTGTGCTGGTAGATGCGACTAGTCGGGTGGGTGTACCGTATATAAGAAAAGAAGTAACAAGTAGGACAATGTTTGGGCAGATTTCTGCAGCAAGAATAGATGATTTGTTCCTTTACCAAGAGATGGGGCGAGGAATGGGGATTATTTGAGGATGAGACGAAAAAAAATCCATACAGATATACATGTGGCATTTAACGCCTCTGTAAAATGTTTTGCTACACTGATTTGTAGCTTTGCCTGTCTGCTTTGGATGATGGCATTGTCAGCTTAATTAATTATCCCTATATAGAAACATGATCCCTATCCATGTTTTTAACTATCTTTAATGTAGAATTGTGAGACAGACCAGCCAGGTCTGGTACCCTAACGTCTGTCCTAGTGTGACACTTAAATTTTCATCAAAGAAAGTCCGCCGTCCGTTGTCATCTTAGATTACAATTGAAACTATTTTATTATGATTTCCCGGTTTCGATGAATGATGCTCTCAGTAGAAGAGACAAAGGCCGAGTAGTGCGCCCTGCTGTTCACGGCATTACTGTCAGCTTGTGTACAGCAACATTTACTGGGAAATGAGTAAAAAGTTCAGACTGACAGAACTTTGCGCACAATGGTACCTGTCGAATACGTGCATATGGACTCGACTCCAAGGGACTAGAATCTCAAAATCACAAGATTGTTTAGCAAACACTTTTTCTCAGAAGCTAGGGATAACATACGAACAGGTGGAGATACGTAGAAACAATTAAAGATTTATTCTTTAATTTCTTCAATCTTGCTTTTTCTTTCACACATCCACACACACATATGCTCATGAATGCACACATACAAACAGGCATGCACTTCCCATTTAACATTCAAGCCCTTTATAAAACGGGGAAAATAGTTTTTTAACAACAGCGGTCGAATGCTGCATTTTGTGATACAAACTCTGCTCGCAGGAAACAGAGACAAAACACGAGCGTGGTAAAGGAAAAAAAAAAACACCAACCCACCACAAACAAGCCTCTTCTTTATCGCCCTCGCAAGTGTGATGCGAGGCTGAGCTGTATCGGTATGAAAACAAACAGCCGTGGAAACGACCTCACGGCATAGATATCAGAGCGGTCCCTGGAGGGTCTGTCGAGTGTTCCTTGTGTTTTGTGCCCACTGAAATTTTGTTCGCACGGAAACGTGTTTCGTAGTGACGTAGTAAGAGGAACCTTGCAGCAAAGTGGTTGACCCTTGCATTGAGTTGTAGAGCTGGTCCGGGTAAAATATCTTCTGTGAATCTCAAACAATATTAAAGAAAACAGAAACGTTGAAAAGATGGCAATTTAGATTTTACATTTTTATTTTAGTATAGATAATTTTCTCGATAATTGTATGCTTACATAAATGGTAGTCTTTGTTCTTGCTATAAGCGTGTCTTATTTAGTGTTGACACGCTAACGAATACTCTATCTCTAATTTGGAATGGCAGCATTCCTGTTTTTAAAACTGTTTCCTTTTGGACGCTTACTTCTTGAAAAGACATCTGAAAATAAATAAACAAAAATCCACTTTAGATTGTATCCTACACGCTGGAGTGGTATGCTTCCTTGGCATTGAAAATTATGTAGAGATTGTGACTTTTAAGTGCCCTCCACCCTCTTTTTCTTAGCTGTCCCACTTAGCAAAGACGGCTAAAAGTCAGAAGTCAAAATATCTTTGATTAATGTGAGACGTGTGTTGTTTCTACCTTTTTATCTCTTTCTCTCTGTGTGTGTGCCTCTCTCTTTCCTTACACTTGCCGTCGTAGAAAAACTCAGAGGTAGAGTATTTATATTTAGATCGGCAAATGCATCAACACAGATTCTGTGACCTGGCTGAGTCACAAGCCTGCTTCACAGTGTGGGTGTACCATCCTATCTGGTATAAGGTACGAGAGCCAAGAGGTGTCACAATTTCCAATAAGTGCAATACAAACTTTTCGCAAATTGCTTGGAAGCCTTGATTCCAAAACCACTATTTACAATCGAGGTGTTGCCAATCACGAGATTAGTGAGGTTAAGACAGCAAAACAATTGTGAGGCACACGCAGGGATGTGGATAAGATAGAGTGAATCACAGTAAGAGAAACACACTTAAATGTTATAACACTCGAGCGTTGCAGGATCAACTAACACGTGACTTGGCCTTCTATCCACCCACCAACCATCCCAAACTGTGATGTCATTTGTAGAGGTCAATGCAATCAGTTCTTGAGGCACTCGGGCTCTGGCAGCGATTTTTTCGACTTCACCATCCGATTATGTTCCTGTTGTACCCCCAAACATGTTGCGGCTGAATGAAAGAGAAGTTTTGACTTCTTAAAAGCATTTGTAACACAAAGTGGTCCGATGTCTGTTCCAGGGAATGCTTCTGCAAACGGTAACTTTGGGAAGTCACCTGCCTCGTCCCAGCTTGGGATGGACCAAACGGCGGTCTTCACAGCACCAGTTGGTGTCACCCCAGGTAGCCACCTTTCCCAAGACGAGAAATATGTCCATCGAGGGAATGGTGCCTCAGCGTCCCAGACAGCCCTGGCTAAAAAAACGGAGAAAGATGTCGATGTATGCTTGACCGCTGGCTGTGTCAAAGCGGGTAGGTCCATCCAGTGTCTTATGAATGCACGTATGTACATCGTATATACAATGTATCTACATATTTATGTCTACATGTATATATAAAAGGTCGGCAGTACGTTGAATTTTTATTTCAGTATTTTTGTTCTAAGAAACTGTGTGATTTTTCCCAGTTACACTGATATGACAGAAGCCATAACAAATTATTTGCACTCCTGCCGGCAAAAAGACCTCCCATTGTATGTGTGGATCCATAACAGAAGAGCGCAATCGGCGGACCTAGATTTATGCATCTGTACATTCGTGGATACAAATATCTATATATTGGTTTTTTTATTAGTGTGTATACCGGAGAGCATTACATCAGTGATTAAGAGAAGGACAGCTAAGCGCTCAAGTCTATAATGAAACGTGCTTCTCTTGTTGTGGACCACTCACGAGACAATATATCATGTCGGAGACAGATGGCTTCGGGGAACATTCAGCGCACGCATCGACTGATTTTACTAGTGACAGGAAACATATTTTTCAATAAAAGCCAAGGCGCTGTCTTCCCTTTCATGCGACAGAGAAAGATGAGCTGGCGTGACCTCTTACCCTTTTAACTCGTGCACATTCGACGCCAAGTCTGCTGACCCCTGACCCCTTCATTTCTTATTACCGAGTTCCTCTGCACGGGTGTAGGTACCCGCTCTCATTACGTAAAAGTGCCCGTAAAGCTCATGCAGCTTGGCTCTGAAAGATGATGACACATTTCTTTCTACAGCCGCACGGATCCTCACGGCCATGGACCAGACTGTCAACCCTTGCGACGACTTCTTCGAGTTTGCCTGCGGCAACTGGAACAAGATCAACATCATCCCAGACGATAGAGCACTGTACAACACTTTCTCCAAACTAGCCGACGACATTCTTGGCATATTGAAAGGTACAGGGCCACACCTGCAGGGGTGAGACACAACTAGAGTGGTTTGTTCTTGAGTGCAAGCTCAGAGAGCATTTCTGGAGGGTTTAGTGTGTACACAATTCTGTGCAGGCACAACATCTATAAAACTTATGCAGCCAAAAGATAAAGTGAAGATTAAATATATGATTCAGTCATTCATTAACATATGAGGGGATGACAATGCAAGAAATAAATGTACAGACTTCAGAGGTCCACAGTCAAGGGTAAGAAGAAGGTGATTAACATTCTGATGAACTGGTCTGTTTATAATTAGTTATTAAAGTTGATAAGGCCATAAAATCAGTATCTTCCTCTCGCTGTTTTTCAGATTTGTTGGAAGCACCTATCACCAAGAAGGACAGCAAAGCCACCCAAAACTCAAAAAAACTCTACGCATCTTGTGTCAATGAAAGTGAGTCTCGATAATCAGTAATCTGTAAAACCAGACACCACTGCCTTCAAAATATTTTATAAGCATAAATAAAACACCAAGCAGAAACTAAATAAATAAAAAACTTTAAAAAGTTAATTTTCCTTATCCCAAGAGCTGTAGTAACAGTGATTTGATACTGATTTTGATATTGAATTATTTTGGAGAAAAACCGAGTGATATTTCGTTAGTAATAAAATTAGTACAAAATAACATTAATGTACAGTATTTCTGGGTAGAATTTACGGGATGCGGTTAGACACAAATTTAATTTTCCACCAGCTTCTCGAGGTTCGTCTTATGAAATGCTGGACGCCCGTTGTGTTCGTCAGTGTAAGATGTATCATGGCGATCTGGGTAGTCACGAATCCTCTCGTTCATTACATTCTGTGTTTATCATCTGCTTGCTAATAATGGTGAAGTCGTAAATGTATGATTGTTTTCCAGCTCTGATCGACCTCCAGGGCCTGGAGCCCATCAAGTCTCTGCTGAGGGAGCTGGGGGGATGGCCCGTCGTCATGGGCAACGAGTGGAAAGAGGAGGACGTTGACCTCATTGACCTGATTGTGAAGTTGCGCCTCTACAACAACAAGATCCTCATCGATCAGTGGGTTAGCGCTGACGACAAGAACTCTAAAGTTAACATCATACAGGTTAATGAACTTTCCTACAGTGTTGTATTTGGTCAAGATCTCTCTTTCTCTCATTCTTCCATCCTCTTCTTTTTTCTATTTCTTGTCGGTCTTCTCTGACAACGAATGGAGAAAAAATAACATGGCATGCATGTCATACACGGTGTTAGAGGTTGAAAAATGTCGTTGTTAGCGATGCTAGTTGGATGACGATGCAATAATATGGTTTGTATACCTTCCTCTCAGTGTGTGTGTGTGTGGGTGGAGGAGTGCGCGTGCGTTTGTATGCGTGCGGGTCGATTGTACCATAAAGTTATGACTTGTTGACAAGACCGTTTCGATTTCCCGGACTTTGTTAGCTGGACCAGCCAGATCTGGGAATGGAGTCCCCGGACTATTACATCAAGCCGGCGGAGGGGGAACTACTGCAGGTGTACGAAAAGCTTGCGCGCGATGTCGCCATCATATTTGGAGCCAACGAGACGAGGGCCAAACAAGAGGTCCATGACCTGGTGCAGCTAGAGGTCAAGCTGGCTAACGTAAGCAGACTGTTGTGAAGAACGTTTCAAAGTACACCCTTATATTGTTGCTAATGAACTTGGTGTCTTGAGCTTGGACTAAATTTTCGGCTTCCAGATCACTGTTCCGGAGACAGAGAGAAGGGACAGCGAGAAGATGTACAACAGGATGACAGTGAAAGAGCTGCAGAAAATGATTCCTGGCGTATGTTTTTCTTTTTGTGTTGTTAGCATCTTGCGTACTAATTATGTTTTCATTACTAGCTGCTCTATATTTTTGTTCTGCCGCCATCTCCACCACCACCAACACTGCTATTAGCACAGATGCTACTGCAACTACAGATAACAGCCGCACATCAACAGATAATCAAAGAATAAGCCATCATCATCAGTGATTTTATATTTTTTCTGTGTCCATTCATCCGGTTAGTTACATGCGATTACTTTCTTTGATAACTTATGCAATTTCTTTCAATAAGTACTGCGTAAATTGGGTTAATTTGATTACTGTTTACTTTCTCTGATTACCGGAAATGGTTTATTTGGTTACTGGCACTTTTAACAGCACAGTGAGTCTCTCTTGGCATGGAGGTTTTTCATTTAAATTTTATTGATGAATTTGTGTTTCTTGTTGGTATGTACACTTTATTTGCATTTTGTTTGACAGTTTGATTGGCTGCTGTACCTTCAGAAGATGTTCAAGTTTGTTGGCATTGAAATAAATGAAAACGAAGAGGTTGTCGTTTACTCCCCCGATTACTTGAAGAAGATGGTTGACCTCATCCTTCAAACAGACAAAAGGTTTTCATTCTTTCATTTTGAACTTTTCGTTGTCTAAGTGTACGCTGTATGTAGCATCTATACTCGATATATACCCATACATTCCTCATACCCTTAACTGGCGATCATTTTGTCTACCTTTCATCTGTAGACATACCCGGTCTTGTCGTTGTTTCATCATATATATTGTCGCCTCTGCTCATTAATAGATCATATTTCCCCGAGCATCAGTGATACATCTGTTATACCAGTTGATACACTGGTCCATCTGGCTTCGCTATCGCTATGGACACTTGTAGTGAAGCCTTCTTCAATAAATGATATCAACGTTTGTTTATGAACCTTATCCGGTGGTTTATTTAATTAATCCTGCTGTCTCTCTCAGGATCTTGGTCAACTACATGATCTGGCGGATTATGATGAACCGCATCCCCAATCTTCCGCGAGAGTACCGCGCCATCAAAAACGAATATAGCAAGGTAAGTTGTCACTCTTTCCTTCATTAACATTATGTATGGTATTTTAAAAACTTGGTGTGGTTAGGATTGCAACTGTTCTTAGCAGATACCAATTGGAAACACCGTAAAAATTACAAGTAGACTTTTTAAAAGGCAAAGATATCCGAGGCAGCTAAGAAGCTTCGAGTTCAAGACTCCTGTGACTTTTTTGCAATCATGTCTTGTAATTCCAATGCTACGACAATCTGTGTGATTGAGGTTGCATGTTGTCCAAAATGTTTTTTGTCCTGATTACTGGAGGAAATGTTGGACTTGACACACTGTAAATGTTTTCTTGTCTTAACGCTTACAGAATGTAATTGGCTCGGCGCACTGTAAATTTTATCTTGTCCTGATACTTGCAGAAGATGTTTGGCTCGGAGACGGAAAGAGCTCGGTGGAAGGAATGTGTAGAATACGTGAAAGAAAACCTCGGCAACCCAGTCGGGCGAATGTTTATAGAGGAAAACTTTGACGAAACTTCCAAGACCACGGTGAGTGGTGACAACCATGGTAACATTCCAGCGAACACTCACCTGTTACAACTAATGCTGCTCCTACCTAGTCCTCCTCTTCCTACTCCTCTGATTTCTTCATCAGTGCCTTGATAATGCTCATCGTTGTTGTCCGCATTGTTTTTTATGATTCTTACAACGGTGATGATGGTAACGCTGTTGTTTAGTTAATAATTGGTACCATAAATAAAACAAAATGGGTTTTCTTGCAGGCTCTTGAGATGATTCATAATATCAGGGATGCTTTTTACGACCTGCTCAAAGAGGCTGACTGGATGGACCAACCGACACAACTGGTGGCACGTGAGAAGGTAAGGCAGAAAGAAACTGGACTTCCGTCAGCATGAGGACCAAACTGGAAATTTTTTTTCCGAACATGGACTTTCTCCTGTTAGTATTCAACCTCGTGACATGTGTGAGTGAGCACATGAAGAAAAAAGAGAGCCGTCAGCCAGTCTCATAATTTGTTTTATTCTCGTGCACTCACAGGCAGAGGCGGTGACCGAGAAGATCGGATACTCGGACAGCATCCTCAATGACACGGCGCTGAACGAGGAGTTCCAGGACGTGAGTGGCTCACTGTAACCACACTCACCTCACGCCATATCATGCATGCGTCACGAGAAAGATGTCTGCTACCTGTGGTCGTCTCCCTGTTTGCAGCTTGTTTCATTTTTCCAAATCCTGTAGCCAAGTGAAAAGAGTTATTTTGTGGGAGTCAGTACGCAAATTCTGCATCCAGTTCGCATCCATCCATTGACTTCTAGACAAACACGTTTCTTCGTGTACATTTAGGATGCAACGCTTAGATACAACTCTTAGTTCCAGTTCTGCGAAGGACTTTTGTATAACTTAGTAACAACATTTCTTGGCTTTTTAGTAGCATGTACAGTGCTTTCTCCTTTTTTCTACTTTCTCTATTGAGTCATAAAACACCTTTCGAGAAACGGTCTTATATTTTAGCAAGCGATACTTTCTTAGGTCGGCAGTTAGGATTGCCGCATTATTGTCTCCCATGCGAGTCATTTCACAAGTCTCTAATCTGATCTTGTGGGCTACAGCATCACAAGTTACCTCCCCACAGCCTGACCTAATTTTGTAATATCTAGTCTAGAGAGTCCAGTCCGGATAAGAATTGATCAAGATATTTTAGTTGATTTGTACAAAATTATTTTAATGTGGCATTGATTGTACTCACACAGGTGACATATTCTCCAGACCACTACTTTGAGAATGTTCTGGCCAATATTCGTCACATCACTGTCACCAACCTTAAAAGACTCCGGGATCCAGTCGACCGCACCAAGTGAGTACAGAGACTGACGATCAGCTGTTTTGCTTGCTTGTCCACTCGCAGGCGGACTCATAAGAAGCAAACATGATAGCTACCCAGTCATTGGCGTGTCATGGCTGCACCTCACTGACATGCTGTGAATGTTTTACAGCTCCTTAAGTATAGACTCGTTATCTTGCATATCCGTACAGCAAACTATCATTTGATTATTTGCAAGAAGAATAAGGAGATATCATCCACTACATGCAGCACTCAATGAGTGTATTTACCCAACAAAGGTCATTTCCTCCCACGCCACATGACTTTTAAATCTTAACAGCTTCCTGAACTCTCACCAAAGAAAAGGGGACGTTTGTCCCCTAACCTTTCTTGAGCTCAGTGCAAGATAATATTTATCAAAATCTGAATGAATACTCCGCTTCTATTCTCGAGGTACATGCCTACAGAGATCACCGTGCACAAAAACGTGACGTCACGCTTGTACAGATACGTGTGATTAACATGTAGCCCCACTTCTCCCAGTATACAGACGTTACATTATGATTTTGACCTCTTTCTGGAGTTTGTCGTATTCTTTGGAATATCTTTATGTAACTTGTGTATTCTTAATTGTCTGATGCAGATGGTCAACAACTCCAGCTGTTGTGAACGCTTTCTACAGTTCGGCGAAAAACCAGATTAGTGAGTGAACTGCTAAACACTTCATAAACTTTCAACGTTAAGTAAGATAAGAAATGTGCATTCTTACATGTGGTTCACAATGAAGTATATTTAATATCTGATTACGTATTAATACATAATGAAGAACCCTCTATGAGAATTTTATCAATTTCTAGTAACCCTGTGACGAGAATGCCGATGCTGTGTGTGTGTGTGAGAGAGAGAGAGAGAGAAAAAAATTGAAGGAAAATTGCATTTTCGATAGAACAGCGTTCATACCTCTTGGTTAGTGTCTACAAAGTACAAAGTTTTGTGTTACTTTTCAGTGTTTCCTGCTGCAATTCTTCAGCCACCCTTCTACAGCAAAGAGTATCCAAAGTAAGGGAACCTGTGTCACCAATTTAGTTTTATCTTTAAGATATTCTAATATATTCTATTATTTTAAGATATTTCAAGATATTCTCAGATATAAGACTCGTGTTGACTGAGAAGAGATTGTCTTTTATAGTTTTCAAATAGTTTTACAGTTATTAACTTTATGGGGGTCGCCACCTGATCTATTAAAAGCTGTTATTAATGGCAAAAAGTTATGTAACAGTTGCTATGACTTGTTCACTATACATTACAAACCAGTCCAAGTTATTAATTAGATTACTGCTACATTTTATGCGTGAAATAAATGAATAAATACATGCATCAATTGAACAGTTCTTATATTGCCCTAAATTAAAGCAACACATCTTCTGATTTAAATCCAAGTACAGTATTTATGTTCTTCAGGTCTCTGAATTACGGAGGTATTGGTATGGTTATTGGACACGAAATTACTCATGGATTTGATGATAGAGGTAAGATTCACAGAAATAAATCTGAGTGAAACTTATTTTTCGTCAGATCTGAGCACAAAAATATTCCTAAACAGTTGTGCAAATTTTGTAATGGCTTCATTAATAGTTAAGAAATTGTAAACGAGTGATAGGATGTTTCATCATGAATCCTTACGCCATTTATCTCGAGCTGTTCATGGCCGTAGCATGGATGTTACATTATCTGGATTGCTAGCTGTCTCTGGCAAGTCGAAATCGCAATGCCGCAAACAGCCTTAACATCTTTAGTGCCAAATAGTTGTTGTTATTATCCTTATTACATCAATACACAGCAATTTAAAGGAGGGAGTATCCGAGCTCAAACCGCGTTGTTTGGGTTCAAGCACGTCAATACTCGTGATGATGAGGATAATTATATGATTGATGATGATGATGATGATTGGTGATTGATGATGATGATTGATGATGATGATGATTGATGATTGATGATTATTTAGGTCGGCAATTCGACAAAGACGGCAACCTTATACAGTGGTGGGACGACATCGTCATCCAGAAGTTCAAAGAGCGTGCACAATGTATCATTGACCAGTACAACAACTACACAGTTCCAGGGCTTAACATTAACGTAAGAAAGTTTGTGAAAGAAGAAAATATGATGAATTAAAGAGAGATATATCTTGTAAACATTCCGCATTACACATTTCAATAGACAGTATGGCAAATGAGACAAGTGTCCTTCATTTCCAACTATTCATGACAAAAACGTGGATGTATAACTCAAGTGAGCGCATACATTTTTTTTTTAGAAATGTCATCATGCTTTTTTTCAAAAAAATAAACATTTCAACAGGTAAACGGCATTTTGACGCAAGGCGAGAACATTGCTGATAACGGTGGCATCAAAGAGGCATACAAGGTATAGCCAATGTTGTGGTGTAAACATGGAATTGTAGTTGTTCTCATTTTATCATTTTGTGTACAATATTAAAGTAACGCATGCCATTTATGTATACATGTTCATTGCATCCATTAAAGGATTAATTGTTAGGTGTGCGCTTGGATCGCCCTATAAATTTGTTCTTTATTTTGTCTTTCACTTTTGCTGTCGTTGTTTCATTATTTTATCCATGCTACACATTTGTGTGCATGTGTATGCGCAGGCGTACCGCAAGTGGGTAGCAGATAGAGGTAGTGAAGAACCACGCCTGCCAGGTATGGAGGAATACGACAACAATCAACTATTCTTCATAAATTTCGCACAGGTATATATCTGAGCAGTTTCCTTCTTTAATTAATATTTGCAATACAGTTTCTATCAGAGACTACCAAGAGTCTACAGTAGCCGTAGTCTTCAACGCTCTATAGGGCTGAAAATGAACTGAGCCAACTGACACTTTTATTTTTGTCTAGCAGCAGCTAGGACACAATAGTAGCTATAAACGATGTGAGATATGCATTTTGTGAATGTTGTATAGCTGTAACTCCTGCCCACATAGCTTATTCCCTGGTGTCTTTCAGGTGTGGTGCGGCACAATGCGCCCCGAGGCTTCAATAAACCGGATACGCACCAGCGTGCACAGTCCTGGCCGCTACAGGTGAGTTGATGCTACCCAAGTATAGACAGGTAGAGACCTGCAATAACTGTTTACACTCCATCTAGTACTCCAGTCGTACCTGCACATTCGGGCATTTCATTTACTCATTTTTAAGTGAAAACTGTTTGAGATTATTAGACAAGTTTCAAGAAAATTCCCTCATGCCTAACAAAAAATAGCACAAGTTTACAAGCAATGTTTCGATTATTGAATTTATTTATTAAAATATTCAAAGAACTGTATTTAATTTAGGGATAATTTATAGCATCGTATTATATGCATGTTTACATTTGAAATATACCATTGCATACATGGCAACCTGACTACACGCAATTTTTGGTTCACGCGGTTCGCCCGGAAATCGCCTTCTTCCACACGATCTAACCTTTCATTTTCACATGAAAACGATAAATTGTTTACCGTATGTTCTTCATATTCACCAGGGTGATCGGAACGCTGCAAAACCTGGATGCCTTTTCTGAGGCTTTCAAGTGCAAGGCGAACTCGTACATGAATCCCCCGCACAAGTGTTCTGTCTGGTGAAGAGTGTGAGGCCGCACCCCATCCTGCCTCTTATTGTCAAGGCAGCCTCCCACCCTTCCCTAAGAACGAGCACTTTGGCTACAGATTTTGGTTCCACGTGACTTCTCACCCGAAGCACGTCCTCGTGTCGTGAACTTTCTCCAGGGGACGAGCGAGAACTTGAAGGGCAGAGCAGATCCGTGTGACAGTTCTTGCTGTTGTCTCACCTGAACGTCCAGACACGCGAGACGATGAACACGGCTTTGGTGCAAGAGAGCACATCCATCTCACTGCATGCTACAGGTGGGTCCATGATCACTGCTGGTTTGTTATTATGGCGGCTGTCTGGGCGAAGCGCGTCAGAGGAGATCACTCTCGGCAACACTCTTCAGCGCAAGGTGAACAGAGTCCGCCTGCTTTGCTCGCACGTGCGTTGTGACGTAATCAAACCTTAACATACAGGTGTCGCTTCCCGCCGTGGCAGACTTGTGGCAAAGTGTGGACTTTTTGTTTTTAAACTGGCTCATTGTGTGCATCCCTGCGCAGAACAGATTGCAGTGGCTTTGCTAAAGGAGTGAACATATTTTCAGATGTAACCAAGGTGGTTTGCCTCTACTGACCGTTGATGTGGTGTGCGCGAACGGTTCAAACTGTTGCGTGGATTTTGTGATGTTTGCCTTTGTCTCAAGTTTCAACAACAAACTGACGAAGTAATGCAATCAGTGTAACATAGAAATGAAAGGCTTCGATATTGGCTCGCCGCGAAACAGGCTTGACAGTATTCTAGACAGTTGAGGATATCCTGGGCTTGAAGCACGTGCAATATTCTTTGCATTGGTCTTTGCAACCTTTCATCTTTGATAAAGGTGGCAGCTGGACAGACATGAGCAGGTAACTCCCCTGAGAGAAAACAAATCAGTCACCAGGCCAGTTGAAAGAAAGTGTAATTTTTTTTTGTTTTGTTTTGTTTTGTACAAAACTGTAAAGAGACTGGATCTCTGTCATTACCTGTTTTTTGCAATTATTATTAATATTATTACCTCATGTCTATTTTAATTTTTTACCTGATGTTTCACCTTGACACTGTGACCTTCGAAGTTATTAACGATGCTTTCCGGTGCTTTCTAAATGTAATCCTTGTTTGTTGTCGACACTTTTAAAATTTTGATGCAAAATTTTAGTCGTCCTGTGGTTTTATATTTACGATACAAATGTTTTAAAAATCTTAAGCTGTTTTTATTCTCGTCTTTTGTAACGTATTTCCTGTCTCTTTCTCCAAACTTTCCAAACACCACTCGCACTCACACACACACACACATATACACACTTTCTCGTGTATTATTGTACAACTCATCCTTCTCATACTTTCATCATCATACTCTCCATCTTTCACCAACCCTTCATCTTCTCATACTTATGTGTGCGTTGTTTGTGAGTGCATGTGAGTGTGTGAACATCTGCGTGTACGTTCTTCTGTACCCTTCTTGCAATTGTGTGCATATGTATTCTCGGCGTGCATGTGTGTGTGTGGAAGCAGCTGAAAAGCACAAAGCTCATGTTTAGAGATCTTTTGTCTGAACATGCATAATAGATGGCCACAACTTGATAAATGATTTCTTTTGTTAGTTTAACATAAAATTATATCCATCCAGGTCTTGAATCACCTGCTCTCAAACGTTTTGTTGTTGACACCAACTCATCAAACGTTCTGTTTAGCTTGAGGATGATTTTGTCTTCGTCTTTGACGCTTGTCTGTGAGAATTTTTGCTCTCTGATCACCGCTATTTTCTTTCGTGGTGTTGCTTTCCAATTCCTGTCGCTGAAGACACGCGACAAGTTTTTACTACACGCACGCGCAACTTCTTTTTTTCTTAGCTTTTTTTAAAAGGAAAACTTCAATTTTTTTCTTTCTTACGTGTGCTATTTTGGCTTGTTGGGGCGAAGAAGAGGAGAAAGAATACTACTGTTTTCCTGTTTGTTGTTGTTGCTGTTCTTGTTTCTTTTAAGACATGACCCAAATTGGACGATACTTGTAAAAACTCGACAAACTTAAAGACAAAGAATGATACAAGGTGATTTTACGCGAAAGTTGTTGGCACTTTTGCCTCATGTTCTAGGATGTCATCCCACTGTGAAGCTAGGAGCAGGACCGTTGCTCGTGTGAACGGCTGTGTGTCAGCGTGAGAAGTGTTCAAGGCTCACGTACAGCGTGTTCTGAAGTTTGTTACTTCGTAGTTAGGATCATGTTTATTGGCCGCACAGACACGCATTACACCCATTACTGCAAGGGTCAAAGTGCAAGGAAGCGCAAGCCCCAGTTTATGTATCCCAGTTGTTTTCTTGTACATTTTATAAACTGTATTTTTAAGCGTTTCACAATAAAGGTGATAGAAATTCGCCTAGTATTTTAAGCTTTTTACAGGAAGTATTCTGCAGTTGAACTTGACACCTCAGAAAGAAACAGAAGATAATATTTAAAGCTTACAGGTAGAGAGCCTGATGTAGCCAGAAACAACTAGAGGTCGGAAGGTTAAGCCTTTTTTTAAAAATTCTCTCTCTTTCTTTCGACTCAGTATTACGCATGCGAGTGGACGATTGACTTCACTACAACTGAGAACACCACACACGCATTTGCAATAAAAGTTCTACTAAAAACCACATAAAACTGTAATATACCATTTTATAGCAATGTTTTAAACCCTATAGGACGAAAACCCCAATTATTTCTTCGTATAATTAAAGCCCGATCTTGCACAGTTATTTTGGTATCTTTAGTCACTTTTATTTCAACCGGGATCTGTCTGCACGGAGAAAAATAATCCTATAAAATAGCTTTTAGGGAGAGGGGTTAAAAGAGACTGGCTCCATGGGAGAGTAGTCTTCATTATCGCTATTTATGATTGCAATGCAATAGGTTCCAGTAGTCTAGATTTAAAGGGGAAATACTCTCCCAGAATCAAGAAAGCTTTTGCTGAGCTACTTCCCTTGGCTGAATGGTGCAGACAACCATAATTTATCTCACTTCAGTAGTGGGCGATCAGCGTAAGATACAGCGTGAATCAGAGCAACTTCCTGACTGTGACACCTGTTTACCCATCATCGATCATCGCATAAAAATGTCCCTGGATATGACTCGTTCCCACCCAATCTGCTTATTTTTAAATCGTAAAGTATGTGCTATATAAATTTTGCATTTGTTATTATTATATGGGCAAACACGTGCAGTAAGCAATTAACTGAGTAAACAGCGACCCTCACAGGCGACATGAAAGCCCTCGCAATTTTTGTGCTGCAATTGTACTGTAAATTTCGGACTGTAAGCAGCGACTTTTTCCCCCAAGCTTCAAACCCATGCGGCTTAAATGCTTGCGGATTTTTTGCCAGATTCAGATTAATTTTTTCGATGAGCTCCACGTTAAAGTGTTAATTGAAAATTGTTCACATTTTAAAATCAAAGCCGATACTATTGAAGCATTCAGGTCAGTTATCTAAGCACAAAGAAATGCCTATACTAATACGATGCAGCTTTCAAGTTGTATATACACTATATATATATATTTTTTTGCGGCTAATAAACTAGTTCGGCTTATTTTTGAAAAAAAAAGTAGAGATTTAAAAGAAAGTAGTGTGTGCGGCTTATGTCCAGGTGCGCTGAATAGACCGAAATTTATGATACTCAATCGGTGGAAAGAAACTCGCAGGGGAATAAAGCATAGAAGCTATACGTATAAAGACTCGATCGATCATCGTTATAGAGTTTGATGTGGCAAAACTAATAAGTCGACTTATACTAAAAGCTTGCATACAGTACAGCAGAGGTGACTGCCAAAAGCTGGACACGAGAAAGTGAGGGCTCTAATACCTTTTTGTTTACTTCTCTACGACCGTAAGATTTCAGGACTACCTTAATTTGTCTCTCTCTCTCTCTTTATGGCTACGAATCTACTCGATGTAAGGATATACATGCGCACTGTAAACAGGTGTAAGACCTGACCATAGGAGAAAAAAAAAAGATTTCGTCACTTGTTTAGGAAGAAATGTAAATAAAAAGGGCTCCGGAAAAGGCGACTACGCCATAAAAATTCCTATCACGCTTCTTTTCACATCTCAGCACAGCCTAATTTACGAACCAGCAAACACAAGCTGTGGCATCCAAATATTAACCCTTCCCAGTTTCTTACTGACCAGCTTCGCAACAAAGGTGACATTTTCTTTTAATGAAAGATGCTTCATTCTTGGCGGAAGTTAAAAATATAATTTAAAATCGTATAAAAGAGGCAAGAGTAAATACAAAACAGCAGACGACTACTTCCTACGCTTCCAGGTGGCGCTGTCTACCCTCTTCCGCCGGATGCACCAAGTACACTGATTATAGTGTCGCCAGTGGTCTCCAGTAAGTGACACATGCCGTCTGCTTCCTGCTTGATGGTCAGGGATTTATGTCAGATCCTGCATTGTTTCCCCAAGCATCTGTTTTATATTTATCAGCATGGCAGACGATGAGCTGGCGAATAAGCTAAATCGTCGAAACTTAATCAACGAAGGTGAAGAGGGCGCCGTTCTTCCATCAACTATTATCTTCAATCCATACACTGAATTCAAAGAGTTTAGCAGGAAGCAAATTCAAGATTTTCAGAAGACATTTAACAAGTGAGTGACTGCGCAGAAGACAGGCTTGCCCTTTATGATGAAGTTTAAATTATGCGTATAATATACAAAGTGGGAAGCTTTCTTTCCCCTTTTCTACTGTTAGTACTGCACTTTCCACCAGCGTCTTTTTTAAACAATACCTCTACCACAAACGCAACAATTTCACTAGCACGGCCTGTTCTTAACATGACTTCGCGATGTCACTTTGAACTTGAACCTAGTCTCGGAGAATCGTGTCAGTTATTAGCATTGGTGGTGGTACTATTCAGCATTTTACACACCTTTCAATCACAGCATGTTATTGTTTTTAAATTACAAAACAGGTTGTTACCTGTGCTAGATTCTAATGCTAATAACCTTAGGCAGAGGGGCGCAGGCTTATTCAGTCTTCTTCACTGTTTTTCAAGCAGTGATTCTTGAACAGTATCTTTGAGAAAGCTGATTTGTAGTGAAAAACATAAAATTTTCAAGTCAGGAAGCCTCTACAGGGTATAAAGCTAAGTAATTGTGCATAAAATCATGTTCACTTAGTGGTAGTGAATGCAGATTAGATCATAAAACTGCATGGAAGTGGGGAAGAAATTGGGTAGTAAGTCTTTAATTCAACGAGTTATTACTTTCAATCATTTTTATGAATGAATCTAAAACTTGTAGTAAAGGGCTTTAACTGTTAACCTTTTTTGGTGTTAGCACTGTTACTCAGGTCTCGAATTTTATACAAAAATGGTTAATCTGGAGAGTACTTGGGTTTATTGGTGAGTGATAAATTTGGTTAACCATTCTTAAATAAAATTCTAAGCGGGAATAACACCAATCTAAACATTGCTATTTCACCATCAGAGAGAACAGTCATCAATCCAGCAAGAAAAGGTGGCAAGAGAAATACAGAAGTGAAGGTAAACTTTAATAACTGCCTTAACACGCCCAAAGAGCTATGGCATATGCTGTCATAAAAATCATCAATGGTGGCAGTCCAACTCTTTTCTAGATTTATATAAACAGGATCCCCTTAAAAGCAATCAAAACCAAAACAAGAAAAAGCTATAAATATTGCAAAAAACAAATTTTTACAAGTGCATAACCACATGTTAAATTTAGACTTTCATCACTCATTCATAACCAGAACTATAACCAAGTATAAAGTAGGGTAATGCAATAAATAATGTGAAAATCAAAATCCAGCAAAACTAAACACAAAATGTAAAGATGGTGGCAAACCATGCAAATTCCAAACTTACAAAGACAAAAACATTAACAGAAGGAAAAACTATAATAAACTAAAGGTCCTTTAAACAAATGCAGAACCTAAAACCAAATAGACGTTTAGGATATAGGCATAAGGTAACGGGGGATCTGGCAACCAGTATAGTACACAACCACTGCGGACCTGGAAGGCCTTTGAACACCAAGAGCTAGAGGCCACAGCAACTGTAAACAATACTTGCTGCATCGTAGAGCAGCAACCTTCCTCGTCCTTGTTTCTTCCATCTTCCCAATATTCCCCCTTCCTTTGCACAGTGGGAAATCACCTTTAGATGGAAGTACTTTACTGTCAAAACCAACAACGCATACGATTGACACCACAGAAGTTCTCAGTATGTATGTGGCAGCTCCTAAATTTGTTTTGCTGTTAAAAATTAGGTTAGTAAATAAGCATTTAATTTTCGATCGCTCTTTTATTACGATATTGTGAGGCTCAAACAAAAAGCGAGTTTTCAAAACTTGTAGTTTTCAATGCACATGAGAAATAGCTTCACTCACTTTTGCAAAATTACCTACCAAGAACAGAATTCGGCAATACAAACATATTCAGATGTTAATTATGCAGGTATTGAAAAAACACTTTTTGCTTGATCCCCAATTTAGAAGTCTAATGAGAACATCTTTATCTTATTGGATGCTTGTTTGATCTTTCAGGTATGATGTTGGAAATGACAAATTTATTGACTTTCATGAGCTGAAGCTGATGATGGAGAAGCTAGGAGCTCCACAAACTCATTTGTCATTGAAAGCCATGATCAGTGAAGTGGATGAGGACCATGACAATCGAATAAGCTTTAGAGAGGTATGCATACACAAGAGTGGATTTATTTTTTAACTTGGTTACTTTTTCCTTCTTCACTTTGCACTAATTATATCATTAATAAATCTAAAATATTTTATTCATACTAGACACCACCATCTTTTAAATAGGATTGTTTTTTGTGTGTTTTGATATATTCTGAAGGAAAGACTTAAAACATTGGTTGTTCAAAAAAAAAATCCTTTTTTCTTGAATGCATTATTTCTACTGGTTAAGTTTTATTAAATAATCGTCTTCGTCCTTTCTCCATTTTTTCAAAAAAATCCTGTTGATCATCATGCTGGTTCAGTCATGTCTGCAGTGGAATATAAAAAACAACTGATAATTCAAAACAGTGGATGTTTTAGCGTTATTTGTTTTTCTTGCAGTTCCTATTGATTTTCCGTAAGGCGGCAGCAGGAGAACTTGAAGAGGGAAGTGGACTCTATGACTTATATGCTAATCTGACAGAAATAGATGTTGATAAAGAAGGTGTCAAGGGTGCAAAGAACTTTTTTCAAGCAAAGGTAGTAAAGGTTAAATTATTCTTAACATCTGTAGCAGGTTATCTATTTTCTTTAATTCAATTTGTAATGGAATAGTGGTTGATGGTTAAAAATAATAATGGTGAAACTTTTTTTTCTTCCCATACAGCTCAACAGATAAGATGCCTTTCTGCTAAAGTTCATAAGCCTTGGTTTTACTCTTACACAATGATGTAAGCATGGGATTTGTTTGATTTGTAGATTGAGCAGCAGACAGCAGGTAAGAAGTTTGAAGAGGAAATTCGTCAGGAACAGGAAGAAAAGCGACGACAAGCAGAGGAGGCCAAGGAGCGCAAAAAAGCATTTAAGGAAAAGGCTAGTATGTTTAACCAGGCCTAACCCTTTTGATGCTGGACCCCAGTATTGGTAGAGATGTATTTTTTAAGTCCATTTTGGGATCACTGCTTGACTCTAACAGTACCATTGAATATCTCTTAAGTCTTTATTTCGGATTTTTTTTTGTTTGTTTGCAAGGGGAAGAAAGCTCTTATTGTAACTTCCAACCACATCTTGTCATTAGCTTATTTACTCTGATAGCTGCTTAACTTCTGTACATTAACTTTTGATTTAGTCACTGCAGTCAGCATTAATGATAAGCTAGAATAAGCATTGAACAGTAGAGTTCATTGTGAAAAAAATAGTCCTTATTTAATTATGTGTGTTTAGGAATTAGCTTTTAGGAGACAAACACCATTTTCTGGCTTATGCTTCAACACTTTGACATTTAGTGTACATGTGCAGTTGTGTGCATGTGTACACACACAACACTGCTGAAGGGATTAATAGACCAAAGCTGTGGCAGCTTTTTTTGCCAGTAATATTGCTGACATTTTAGTACAACTGCCAGCAATATTAATTTTACTACTTTTTCTTGTTGTGGATGATCAGTTGTGGTATCATTACACCCATTATGGCAATAGCATGCAGTTTTGATCTTGTACAATCTTGGCATAGAAATCGATTCTTATGAGTTTCAACAAGCGGTTGTATTGCAATAAATGGTTTACTTGTGATAGTGCTGGGGAAAAAAAAGGATGGGACTGTTTTAAAATGCATTGATTATTTTGTTTTCTTTGTCTTATTTTTCCTTTCATTTCCCTTTGTCTTCCTCAGTAAAAGCAAAGATATATCTGCAACAGTGGACTCGCAATATATTGTTGCACATTCAAACAAAGCTTACAGTGGTGGTATCACTTTTCTTCCTCATCAAAATGTCCGTTGGCAGGTTTTGCTAGATTTCCCAATTTCCTATTTGTCTATATGTACACAAAGTATTGTTATGGAAACTAGAGCTTATATTTGCTAGTGGGAGAATCTGCTGATTTTGTGAATTTTTTAAATAGCTCCCAGAATGATGCTTTATTCAAGTTTCTTTCTTTAGTAACTTCCTATACAGCAGATTTTATTTTCTTTGTACGGTGTAAGTGTCTGTGAGCAAACCACTGCAGCTCTTGGATACAAGCTTTTGCATAATCCCTGAGCGGGTGTGTGGGCTTGAGCATACGGAGCATTGTGTGTGCGCACACGTGTGCATATGTGGGTGTGTACATATTTATATGTGTTTATGATTGCACTCTTGAATGCATAGCCAGTGATGGTGCAACAAGTTTGTGAAAGAAATGAATAATTGCTACTTTTTCAGCCGTTTTGTGGTTCTTTTGTTTTCATATGGTATAGATATAGACCTTTTTGGAAAGGAAAATAGTTTTGTATTGCTTTTTATCAAGCAATCAAAATGGTAGTCTTTAATGTGGTACTTTAGATAAGATATTTTGAATGGGTAGTAGCTGAAAAATATTACAATTCTTCACCTACCTTTTTATTTTTACGATGCTCATAAAAATAGCATGTTTTATGGTCACATACTCTGTACGCTCAGTTTGTGTGTGGTTTTTGTTCGATGGAAGGCCAAATATATTGGATAATTGGCTTCAGATGAGGTTTTTGCATTGTATAAGTACATAATAGTTATAAATGGAAATAGCTGCAGATTAATCTGAAAGAACTGCAGAGTTACAAAGAGAAAGATTTTTTATGTGAATAACTATACAGTACCATTATATCATCATTAAACATAGTTCGTCATCATATCTGTTTTCTATGATGACATTGGCATGCCTTAGATGCAAAGCATTCATAATAGAAAATGTCTTATTATTAAATTTGTTTGCTCAACTGCCAGAACTCTTCAATTATTGCAGGATGTAATCCTGATTATTAGTAAACTATGCACTTGCCATTTCCTGAGCACTTCCATCTGATCATTTTAAAGCAACATTAAAATTGCTGCTTATTACATTTTTGTATTGTTTATATCAGACTTGGGTCTCATTTTTGAAGCTACTTTTATCAAACCCATAATTTTCATATTTATCCCTGTAGACTTACCTCACCGTTTTGCAGTGTTTTATCTTTCAATCAAAACGGGAATTTTATTGATCCCAAATGATCTGAATCAAACATTATGAGGTGTGAATTCAGTTATCAGACTTGGAAGCATTTATTATCACTCAACATTTATTTCAGGAATGTAGGGAAGATCTGATTAAATTAAAAGTTATCCTCAAACCCACAAGGCACCTAAAAAAATAAATACAACAAAATCATTAAAAACCCACTGACAAATGTTGAAATACACATTTTTCTGTAAAAGTGGAAGTTCAAAAAAACTGCAGATGAGTATTTGTGAATTATATTTAATTAAACTGCCAATAGAAGTTTCTGTTTCGTAAAATTATACAAAGCTTTTTGTTTATAAAATTGTCCAAATACTAAATGTATTATGTTTTCTCATTTGTTAAAATTAAAGAGATAAGGGGTAGAGTGCTGTAATACAATTAGAATTATTGGGATCAGTTACTGTAAGATTGTAAAGGAGGATATAGATGAAAAAAAGAATGCATGATTAATGATGAATGCAGAATAATTGAAATCCCATAGCAGTGGCAGGCTACCCCCTCAAAAAAAAACAAACAAACAAAAACTGACATATTTTTGGAAACTAGTTGTAAAAAATCTGGATCAAAAGTGAAACTGCTTTAGGCTTTTTCAATAAACTGTTGAAGATAAGCTATTTTCTCGTTTCTTATATTGTCTTTCAGGATTAATACTTATCAGTGCCATTTTCTGTTTTTTGTTTTGCTTTCCAAGCAACATTTCACTTCTTTGACTAGCCCCATCATGAATTGCTTCAACTTTTCATAGGTTTCTCTCTCACCAGCATGGGCATCTAGAGTTCAACAGTTTACATTTCTGCTGAAAGATGTACAAGTGAGATTTATAATAAGTTTACATGATAAGGTGCTGGCACTGACTGCTGTTTTCATCCTTTAAAATCAGATTAGTGGCGTAAACTTTATTAAGCAAGCAGTGTATTAGTATTTTCTGGAAAATTGTGATAGCGTGTTTGGTAAAAGTGTAGAAATGCTGGTTTCCACTGAGTACCATAACTTTTTGGGACCTTCTCTAATTCATGGCATTCACTGAGACTATATTTATTTAAATATCATCATGAGAAAGTGATTGGTGATCACCAGAAATCCTGATGTGATTGGTGAAAACAAGGATCAATATAGTAAAACCTTCTGTTGACCAAGTTGTTCTCCTTCACCTACTGTAATTGCTTGTGTGAAAAGGTGAAATTAGCATTTTTGTAGTTCTTTGTAATTTAGCTTTGTTTTGAAAAGGTCCCTGTGTTTTTGGATTAAACAAAATGGTCGAGGTTACCTATTGCTCAACATTTTTCTCTAAACTGGTGGTATCATCCACAGAGTTCCATTATTGGTGCCTTGGCAGATCTGAGCCCTTAGGATTAAATATTTAATCCTAAATAATAAGATTAAATATTTGAATTTTTAGGAATTTTTTTATAAGATTTATGGTAGATATTTTTTTTTTTTGTTCTGTGACTGTGGTCTTAGAACTGTATGATAAATGTTCCTACAACATAACAGTTTTTAATTAAAGTTTATATCCTATTGAACATTAGATCTTATAGATGATAAACTAAGATTCAGACTTCAGAGAATACAGCAAACCTGCAGACATTGCATGCACACAATTACAATAAGGGGTGAGGGGGGGTGGCGTATGTCAACAAGATGTTTTGACTGTTGAATCAGCAAGATGGCATGCAGAGACAGCTCACAGTCTGCTTTCTTTTATCAGATTGTATACTGCTTATAACAAGGGATTATAAATTAAAACAAACATAAGATAAAACCGGGCATTCTGAAATATGTTCCTGCAATATAAAATAATATGCAATTGAAACTGCCTCTTCTTTAATCAGCGCAGTACCTGTAACTTTTTTTTTTCTTTCTGAAGTTTTGGAAATGTTTTCTCTTTACAAATCTAATTAGGATTGTACAATGGAAAACATTTTTTATTAGTAATTATGTCTATAAATGAATAAGCGTACTTGTTTCATTGGCATTTTTAGATTTTTTTAAATAATGAAACAGGCTGCAAATCTGTAATTAGCATTAAGTCTGTTTTATGCTATGAACTGTATCCTGTATTTTATATACTGTGGTTTCATTCAAGTGATTGACAAGATGCTTACAACCAGAAATCAAAATTTTGCTTTTATTTGCATCAAAATCTCATTCAGTTATTAAACATACGATCTGATAAATGATGGTTTTTTTTTTGAGTTTCAAACATAGATTCAAATGTTCTTTGGAGTCTCTTAATCTTTATAATAAAATAATAAAAGAGTGAAGTTTTCTTCCCAATAATGTGTTTAATGCAAAATGTGGTACAGTCTGTATTCATCGGACCTAGATATTGATATTATCTTAACAATTTGTAACAGGTACAAGATTTTTGTTTGGTGTGTTTCTGTCTGTGCACACAAGTTGCTTTTTTTGTCTATTTGTGCATGCACATGCTAGCACACATGTGTAGGCACACACACACACATGCTCTCTCTCACACAAAGAGAGCTAACATTTTCTAATTTCAAAAAGAAAAATGTTGTGCTAAGTGGTGTAAATTGTAAGAGTGATTAGTGTGTTGCTGAAATGGTCTGATGTCTTTTTGTGTACTCTTGCCTGTATCCTTTAAAGTACATAAAATATGTTAAACATATACATTTTTTTTACAAGTTTATTGACTGTTAAGTATTTCTGTGAGCATTACAAAGCTCACGTGTATTGTTGCATTATATTAACCATAACTGATTAAATTTAAGATATTTTGCTCACTTCACTTTCACTGTGTTTTTCATGGGAATTGATGAAAATATGCACAAAAGATGCAAAAATTGATCCCTTTTATCCTCAAATATGCAAGAAATGACAGCAATGAATGAGACCGATTTGAATAAATATACAATGTAACTTGAGTATGCATGTTGGTAAACAAAAGAATGTGGCACATTCTTTGCTTTATGTAACACATCGCTAGAGCCTTGGATAGCTACCATAAATCATTACTGAAGAAAATATATCCTACATAATGCATGTCAGGGCAACACCATTTGCAGGCAAACTTCAACAGTCTCATGCCCCAATTTTTTTCAAACCATTTCACCACATAATCTCAAATACATTCTTAGAAGTTCAGCTTAGACATCATAATTTAAAAGAAAAAGATGCAAAATCACATAAAGACCGCATATTTTCAATAACGAAATAGACATTAATTCCTCAACATAGTAGGCTCTGTCAACATCCAAGCATTTTCTTCCATTAATTGAACACTTTTTAATATAATGATACATAATTGTTTGTTAGCATCAAGAACATCTTGTCTGACTTCAATGGATGTGTATGTGGTCTACAGTCCCAGATAACTTTTTGCCTTCCTCAACTGCTGTTTGAACTGGTTTTCCAGCAGTTTTAATTCTTCCACAACATTTCTTCTATTGCCTTGACCGGTGTGTCTTTGCTGCTGACATGGTCAGATGGTGTTGAGCAAAATACTGCTTCTCCTGTTACCTGGCTTTTCTTCCTTGCTACATTGGGGACCTTGGGCTGTTAACAGCCTTTCCCAACAAGCCATTCCACAATTTTGTAGTTGTGCCACATCGTAAGTAGGGAAAACGTGATTATAAAAAAACATGCCTTGACTTGCTCATCTTAAAGTACATCTGCCCAAAGATCCTTTCTCCTAGCTTATTGGTGAGAGAGCTGTGCTTCAGCATGGTGTTGATCTCTTCTTTCTGCTGCTGTCCATACTTCCCACCTGCAAAGATGTCAGACAGCTTGGTGTTAATAACGATCAAGATATCCAGAATAAAAACTCCATCTGGTCAGCAAATGAAAAAAACTGATGCAGCTTAATTAGTCTTCTTATAACAAAGCTATACATCTATGGTCATTGAAGAAAAAATAACATCTAATTCCTCATTTTTACATGCAATTTGCACACGCTAACAGCTTTTGTTTTCCAAGCTAGTGTGAAAGTCACATGACCGAACAAATTGTACGTTTTCTTTTAAGTAGCATGACACCAACAGAATTCAAAGTTAAAGTTACAAAGTGCAATTTTTTTTTTGGATCAAAACTTGTCAAGTAAACCATGCAAAGTATACCACAGTAAAAAGTTAATAATAATAATAATCAATGGAACTTATAACACGCAGCATCATGACTAAGATGTAGATCGCACTCTTTGAAGTTACAATAAGGGGAATGGGGTGGGCTTATGTCAACAAGATGTTTTGACTGTTGAATCAGCAAGATGGCATGCAGAGACAGCTCACAGTCTGCTTTCTTTTATCAGATTGTATACTGCTTATAACAAGTGATTATAAATTAAAACAAACATAAGATAAAACCGGGCATTCTGAAGTATTTTCCTGAAATATAAAATAATATGCAATTGAAACTGCCTCTTCTTTAATCAGCTTTTCTTCTTTTAATCTTCTTTAATTTCAAGTAACTTTGACCAATATTTATAAATGAAAGATAACAGCCATTGGACATAAACATGTCCCCGTTTTGTCCGCGGTCTTTTCTCAAGGCATATGTAGTCTATACTACTCTACCCTTCCCTATATCCTGGGATTGGCAAAAAAAAAATCTGGTCACCATAGTATGGGCTCACTGAACACCATAAAGATGATCAGGTACAAGAGTAGAACACAAAGCAATGGAAGAAGGAATATAGATACTACAGTATAAACAACTCCGCCTGGAGATGACATCTGAATCGTAAATGCAATAACAAAAATGCACAGTGCATTGTAAGGTGAAGTATTTTCATGAAACGTGACAATTACAGTAGCTCGCTGTTTGGAATACTTTTTGTCGACGTGTGCTACCGTAGCGCTACCACATACTCGTATAGAAGTCTATGGATGCTTCACAATTAACTCAATGGAATCTGGTTTATCTTGAATATACAAATAAAATCTGTCTAATATCTCAATTGTTTCCATAATAACATTTTATTTATCTTATTTATGAAGTTTATTATTCAAGGTATTCTTTAACGCTTGCGGTGGTCAATATAGCAACACTGATAACGACAGCTTCAGACTTCGACGCTTCTAGTCGGTGACAATAACTCTTGCCTGAGGGGACATAACTTTTGTGTGCCGTTGGGGTGCACTTTATAAAAAGTTCTGAGAGGTGTATGATATAAAATGCTAGATAATTCTTTATCAAATCTGGATTAAAATCTTTTAACAAAATTTAATTTACATTATTATAAAGAATTAATGCAATGGTCTTCACATGTTTTGGCTTCGAGAGTAGTATTTGAAAGATGGCGATGATCCAGAGTCAACACAGCTAAGGCATCCATTCGGTTTGCCACATATCGTGAGATAGCCCTGGTTCAACCTCTTTGGAAACATTTTCTCAAGATGCACATGCCAGAACAAATGGTAAGTCATGTGGTGGAATTACATTTTTTAAAATTTATTCTTTCTTTACCTTTCTTGTCTTTTTTTCACTGATCGAAGCAGACGACTATTCCGAGAATTACATAATATTTACAATCGCCACACAAATATGTTGTCAACTAAGTACTATCGTAACTGAACCTACTGTCAGTCGCAATAATAGAGTTAAACTTCTAGATTTGGAAATGATAGGCTCATGAGTCTTAAATATGAATTTCAAAGCCATCTTCATTGACGTAAACTCGTCTGCTTAAAAAATTCTGAATAAATTAATGGAAAGGTGACGGCATTCGAACTATAGCCGCCTGTCTGCTTGCCAAAATAATTCGTCGCTCCGCTGAGTGAGTTTTTCTTCATAAAATATATAGATGTAAGAAAATCTAATTTTTAGCTATTGTTCAAGAGCCACCAAAGAAAGCTTGTTGACATCAGAGAGAGCGTCGTGTGTGCGCGCATGTGTGTGTGCAAGTAACCCATTACGAGTCATTATACTCACAAAAGCTAATATTCGGCCCTCTTAGTTTTTGCACATTTATTTTGTCATCCGTTCACATTTTAAAATAAAATTATAAGGCGATCTCAATTCAAGCGAGAACTTAATGTTGATAAATATTTTCAAAATATAAAATTGGGTTGTCAGATTTTGGGGTGGTTTTTTTTTTCTTCTATTTTCTTGTCTTTGATTAATGGGTATGATTTGAAACTGTAATGCATCAGTTGTTTGTGGAATTCTTGTTCTCAATGTACATTGGCATGGCAACAGCACCAGTGACTTTATTTATATATTTGGGCTGTAATCAGTTTTTTAGCATGACGTTTTTCTTTGCTAAAACTGAATGTAAAATATAAAGAAGCATATATTTTTTTTCTATCATGCACACCTTCACTCTCACTACCACCTACTTGCATACACATTTAACAATTCAGAATCGGTGATGTGATTTTAAAACCTATAGCTATCTGCATGCATATACCAATATTATAGTTTTAGTGTGTACTAGTATACTATTTTTATTTTATTTTTAATTTTTTGCAAAGCAGCTAGATTCCAAGTTGAAGATTTTGTGTAGTTGTAGTATTTATTATTATAGTGTTGTATGGATTTATAATGCCACAATGTTTTTAACTGTTGTAGCTGCCAGGGCCTCTGATCCGATATTAACCAAAGTGTAGGTTGTAAACATAAAATGTTGAATGCATACCTAAACAAAAATCCTTCATGCATTACATGCAAGCACATATGTTTACGTGCATAAAGGGCACAGAAATTCTGTAATTAATTACTAACTAGCAAAAGAAGTACACAACAATTGTCGATGTATCTTACACACACATATACTAAATCTATCACACACTAGACTTAAGCACTAGCTGCTATGTGTAATTCAAAGGTTGACTTTGAACAGCTTCACAAAGTCAAGCAGTATAATTATAAGTAAAACAACATAGACTATTTAGAAATAAAATGTAAAGCTCAAGTTTTGGTTTCAGGGATTATTTGGAAAAGGATCCTGAAACAGGTTGTGTTCATTTTAGTATGGTAACACATCTGTATAATTTGGATAAAGATTTACATACTTATAGCTGGCCTCATTGATGACCCCATTGTTCCATACAACAATCCTTGTGGAGGATCTAGATTTAAAAAAAAATATATACAATGCCTTTGCAGTTTTATTATTTTAGCTTGGATGATTATGATCAGGATCCTTATACTACTATACTCACAAACTGACCTCCACTTTCCCCAAAAAACAAGAGAAAAAGTGAAAAATTCATTTTGGAGTGTATAGTTGAGTTTTGGAAAAGAAGAGGGCAGGTGCTAAAATAGAAGTGATTATTAATATTAATGTTCACATGGTAGTATATGTAGCATTTGTAGCAGCCTTGATCATATGTCATGGTGCTGTGTGCCATGTTCTGTGAGCAACACAATGATGTGTAAATGCCTCTTGATCCTGACCACTGAGATTCACCAATGCAGTGCCTTGACCCTTAACACTATAAATTCATATAATTAAGTCATGATGTTGAACTTAATGTTTTGACCTTAATCTTAGTTATGTTCAACATTTACAAGCCTATATTGTATTGACCGTTTTCTTCAGGACTCAGGCTGAAAAAATTCCTTTGACTGCCTTATGATATCAGTGTCTTTATGGACTTCAGATGTTTTATATCGTTCAAATGGAAATCCTATTAAATACAGAATAAAGGATGAAAATTAAATAAAAATAGACCATAAATTTGGTTATTAAAAAATTTTCTAGAACTTATTACAGAAAGGTGATTTATGTTGATGTTAGGTTAGATTCTGTCTCATCTCTTACCTCCTCCTTCTTGACCTTTCTTTTAGTTTTGAGTTCAAGGTAATTTTTGCAAGATTTTCTTATCTCCTGTTTCTATTTTTATTTACTGCCTATTTTATTTGTGCCTTTCTGTATCTTATAATTTCTTCAGTTCCTCCATCGCCTTTTTCATCATGTCATCTGGATCTTTTATACCATTTTTCAGTGATTTGTATCATCTTCAAGGTCAACGGAATCCAAATGCAGCAAGTATTTCATGTACGTAAATTAATCTGACTTCTACAAATTGAATCTCTTGGTGGTGCTAATAATTATTTGATTGTTTTCATCTGTTACCTTAATTAAATTCAAATCTGATAGCCCTGGTATTCAAGATGTTCTGTGTGCTCTGTACCCTGTACTGGTTTTTATTAAACCCATTTCTTATAAATGTGGTTAATGCATCAGGTGGTTTACTTTGCAGTCCTTGTGGTCTAAATCTCACCCTTTTTTGGCACACAGACCTATGTTCATGCAGTAAGGTTTATAGAATGCAAGCATAGCAGTCTTATGAGTGAGGCTTTATTGGTTAGGCAGCACAGCAAGAGGAAGGTGTGACCACATTTAATCTTTTCAGCTGGATATGCTCACTATCAAAAAAGCCTGTTAGTGAAAAATATGTATTGTATCTGATGTGATGATGATTATTACTGTTTATAATTCCTCTTACTTGTCAGTTAAATCCCAGATATGCTGGTCATTGTACCTGAACCACAGCTGCTTGAACCATGTCAGGTTTTCAGTGTATGGACGGACTTGCTTAAAAATGTCTAATTATTAAATGTTAGATTGCATCAAAGTTTAAAAAATTTCACTCTTTTTAAAGATGTGCTCTGTTGTGCTCTTTTAGTCATAATCTGTGTGTGGTAAATATTTTCTAACCTTTTTATCATTTTCTTTAAATGTGATAAAAAGAGAATATGATTTGTCTGGATGAACTTGTGAATGAATCTATATGCATACATTTACATGTAAGTACTTTGTGCAGCTTATATAGCAATTTGCTTAGTTATTTTTTGAGGGGTAAAAGAAAGGTCTTTATCTTTTATTATGAAAGTGAAATCTTAGAATGCATGTCATGCAGGCCCAAAGACTCTGCTGTTAGTGCACATCATGATCAGTGTTGGAGAGACTTTGGTGTTCAGTGTCTAGTGCATTCTGTAGAGCAGGAAGTCACTAGTGTCAAGCTTGCTTGGGCTTGTGACTAGAAATTCTCTTCTACCTACCCAGCAGTTGTCCAGGGAAAATGGATTATTGATTTATCATAGAAAGTAAAAGTAGTTTTGGTAAACCTTCTGAATGCAGTGCTTTAGACCAGTGGTTCTCAAAGTGTGGTCCGCGGGCATAAGTCAGGTGGTCCGCGGCTGACAGTTGTCATATGTCAGCAAAGTGATGTTTAAAGTGATGCATTCCTCTCGTTAACATTTTAATTACAAAGAACGAGGTATACGTAGTTTTATGTCATCTTATTACTATACTACTTTTACAAATTTTTAAATTTGAAATTTATAGTACAGACTGATTTTTAGGCCTTGGTGGTCCGCCATATTTTTTACTTAGGCCTTGGTGGTCCGCCATAGCTTTTACTTATGTAAAGTGGTCCGCGGTCCGAAAAACTTTGAAAACCACTGCTTTAGACAGTGAACCACCTATATTCATTTCGGCTGCAACTGCTGGACTTTACCTTTTTATGATAGGTGCAGGGAGTTTTGTCCTAGCAATTGCCCATCTGCTTGTGCATATAAATATATATGTGTTAAGACATGTGCCAAATCAGTAATCACCATAATCAGTTCAGATTTGCTGCTACTAATATTGGAGGGTATTGTGACAAGTAGTTTATCGAGTATCATACAGGTTGGTGGTGGTATAGAGTGTCATAGAGCTTGGTGTCAGGTGACATTCAATGTCATACAGCTTGATGTCAGTTTAACAAGTACTTTACTGAATGTCATAAATGTTTTTATCAGCAGGACGTAGTTTACTGAATGTTATAGAATATGGCATTAGTGTGATAAGTTTTAAAAATATTATAGAGGTTTATGTTAGTGTGTTATGTAGTTTACAGAAGCCAAATGTCACAGAAGTTGGTGATGGTATGACAAGTAGTTTACTAACACCCACATGTGGAGTTCGTTTAGAAGTTGGGATTTTGGGGTAGTGTGGATATCATACAGTGGAGACGGCACTTGAACACACACCATAATTTCTGTATGAGTAAGTGGAATGAATTAAAGTCAGCTTGTAAATAACACTGGAGAGTGTTCAACTCAGCAGAATGATGTGCTCTCTTCGTTAGATTAGAAAAATCGTTAGATTGGTTTTGTGCCCATTTTCACAGTTAATCTGAACCATCTTTGTTTAATATTACACTATTTTAGCTAGAGTATTTGAAGTGTTTGAGATTTCTTATTATGTTAATTTCATGTTCACCTGTCATCCATTATTGGTCGTATCACTTTGTGTTCATCAGTTTACTCAAAAACTCACTCTTTCAACTTAATTACGAGTTAATGTAAAATGAATTAAAGTCACAAAAGAGCTTTACATTATTAGGTTACATATATAACCCAAGTTGAAGAGAGAAAAGGTTGAGAGGGAGAAAGTAGTGCCTGTTGCCAGAAACAGTGCATTAGTGATCCTGCCTTGCATCATAAAACCTCATGACCTGCTCTTGAACTGCCCAGTTCAGGGAGGTAATTTTTGTCCTGATCAGCACTTGTCATGGTTGTAATTTTAAAGGTTACATGTATCCGAGTCAAGAAAGATATTAAGCTTAAAATTGCTTTCAAGTTGATGTAGTGTGTTTCTGTCACAGAACTGTTATACTTTATTTGATTTTCTTTTACTTTACTTTAAAAGATGAATGCTAGCCTAAATTTAAATATAAATTATGTTGGTTTTCAGACTTATATGTATTTTCACTAATATTTATGTCCTCTGAACTGTTACAGAAACTGAAGACTCCTTGTTAATTGCATACTAGGTTACCTAAAGAGATAAAATCAATAAACATGCTAAGAATTCCCATTCCAGAACTTATTACGGATGGTGAAAGCACTTATGAAGAATTAATATTATATAGCATAGATTATCTATAGCATATGTAAATTATATAGCATGATCGAGCTTGTCAGCAGTAGGTCTTTGCTATAATCACAGACCTACATTACAGTAAATGAAGGTTAGTGGTTATAACTGTTAATACACGTAAATGGGGATATAATATTGACAATATTATTTACTAGAGATTTCTTTCCATGTCTGTGCTGCTGTAGACGCCGGGTTTCTTTTTGTGTTAATTCTTCCTCATCCTTTCTCAGCTCCAGTTCCCATGCCACTGATGCACAATAAACAAATGTAGGAAGTTTCTAGGTGAAGACATAAATGATAATAATGATTATAAGGTGTTAGCTTGATGGTTGGTTCATATATAGATATCATCAACGCTTTTACAGAAAGTCTCGCACCACATGTTGTAGACCCCCAGCCGGTCAAATCTGAAAATTTTGGTAAAATACAAAGAGGTTTTTCTTAGTGTATTGCGCCTTCAAAGATCGGAACAAAGCGCACGCTTGTCAGCTTAGCCGACAGCTTCATTTATATATTTTTTTTATGTTCAGTAAAGAACAGGGCTTCTTTGGTAAGACACTAAGCAGTTTACAGCAAATCTTGTCAGCCTCCCTGTCTGCGCTAGAAGCCCTTCATATCTTCCACTTCGCAGAACACTTGCGTTTTTGCCTACATCTCTAAATCCTTTTAAACTTAATAGGAAACATTAGGGGAAGGAAGGGGTGGGCTTGATGTGTACGAGTTGATCCCCACTGAGCGAAAGCCTTGTTTGCAATCGCTAGGACAACACACCTAGCAATAAAATTGCGAGGAGAATGTGTATGATGTTGCACCGCACGCGTACTTTCCTCTTTTTCAATGACAAGACTCTGTCCTCCCGCAAGTGCAATTAATAATTACAGCATTTCTATAGCGCATTTCATTGCCGGCAGCAAGTTTAGTGCGCTTTGGTATAAATATCTCTTGTCAGCACAGCACACACGAAAAGGCGCACCACGAACTTTTATTACTGGACTGCTGGCAGACGATTTTTTTTTTCCCTAGTTAACTACTAAAACGAGGCATGAGACTACAAAGCTTCCGGTTTAGTGACATTCTTTGTTCAGGCTGGCCGAGACTAACAGCGGAGAACTTCGCAAGAGGCTAAGCGTTGGTCCTGGCAGACAGACAGCAATCCACCTATACACGTGGGCGCACGTGCACACAGGTGTGGAAAGTATGAGAAGAGAAAGCCACCAGCTACTTAAAGTATTCTCGAAAAAAGTGCTCGTGTAAGGGAGTCGTTCTTTCTCTCTCTTCCCTTTGCTTGTGGACTGAAAGAGGCAGTTTAGTGGCACAATGTTAAGCGCTTTTTAGTACAGTGAAGATTGGGTGCCTTATAGTTCAGATTTCGTCTCAGGCACGCTGTATTCTCTGTACAAGTGGTAGATGTTTACAGGTCCGTCTGTTGCACTGTGATATTTATAGCCTTACATGTCATAATTGGAATAAAATATCAATTACAAAAACTATTGTCGACTAAAACCAATGTTCGAGTCATTATCGTCTTTACATTAAGATACTCAGCATCTCATTTCACCCAAATCACAGCGATGTTTTGACCTAGAGAAAATGTGATAGTAGTTGTGGTCGTCATAGTACTAGCTGTTGTAATAACAATGCTGGTGCCTAAGAAGGAAATATGAAAACTGGTTTTTTGGTGTGGATTGTTATTCATAAAAAAAAGATAAAAATAACACCCACCTCGCCTACTTTTTTTCACGACTATTGTTTTTTGTCCCTTCACCGCTTCTCTATTTGGAAGTTCTGTTGGAAGAGACGGTTCGGTCAAACTAACGAAGTTTGTTTATTTTTTACTTTCTCATCACGTGGCTGTGACAGGCGATAATACAGTGCACGACTCTCTCGTCACACATCACGCACTCTTACGCGCAGAGCGAGAACGAGGTAACATTCAACATTCATAAAGGTAAATACAATGACAGTAATTTGTAAAACATCGGCTTATAATATTATCGTTGGCACAGATGGACCGTAATGCGCAAACGTGTTTTGTCGGCTTATTTTTCGGTCGTCATGCCTTATAATCCAAATTACTCATACTACCTTTAATCATTGAATGATGCTAGCTATATAAGCGCAGGCGCTTAATCGAAAGTGTTGTCAACCTTTAATTCTTGCTTAACGATGTACGCTGGTCCAATGTGGAGCGAGAGGCGACTGTGGCGACATAAAAAGTGTATAATCCACAACAGGGAGTATTAACATGGGGGGAAAATCCGTTCTGCCTTATAGTGTGTTGATCGAGAGGATGTGTTAAAGGAATAGACTGTGTAAAGGGTTTTGTTCAATCACTTGTCGGAAACAGCGCGCATCAGAGGCTAAAGTCAAGTCTCCGCACGGCAACACAGCCTGCTGCTTCTCCTTAGAAGATAAGAGTAAAGATGGAAATATTTAGAAAGAGGGCAGCAGACAGGCAGTGATCGATGAATAACAACAGCAGCTTCCAGCAGCTTCATTGCCGTGCCTAGTATCTAAGTTACGGGCAGTCTGGCCGTCGATTTCACGGGTCAGATGAAGGGGGCAGCTCAGACTGAGGCAAATGTACATGTAATCGGCGAGGTGTCGGTTGATGCAGGAGACTTGAAACTCGGGCTACGAGTTGTGCGAACCATGTCCACAACAGTGGCGGCGGTGATGATACCTAACAAGAGCTCGATCGATCACCAATAGAGGCGTCTAATACGGCAGCCATTTTGATGGCTTTCTCCGTCGTGTGACTGCGCTTCTTTATAAGCACCTATGTGTGGACTAATTCACTTAGATCTCTCCTCTCCCACCCATTTAGAAGGGCATTGAAATGATGGTGAGGGAATATGCATGCGCACATCTTTGCTTGCATGAGCACAGTAGTGGTGCTGTTGGCAACACTAGCAAATTTTTAATAAAATTTTAGTGGAGGTTAAGAAAAACCTGGGAGAGGGGAATAGCGAATGAATGCGTGGGTGAGTGTCAACAAGAGCTAGTTCACCTCACAGGAAAAACACCAGGGACCTAATTATGTCAACAGATTATCTGTCATAAAACATTTTGAAGCTTTTTTCCTCGTCATATACAAATTCGAAAACAAATATTTTTGTTATATTCGTAATTGTTTTACACTGGTGTATATAACGCGAGATTTTATAATTTTGACTCATAGGTAGTATGGATTCAGTGAGTGGATGCTGATCGTGTGCGTTGGCAACAGAGCAAGGGTAAATACTGAGACTGGAACTCCCTCAGCATGCCTTCAGGACTAATGATAGAGGTTTGTATTTGTTGCTATATGCACTTAAACATCTGGTACAAGTTATAATAGCACTTCTGGGAATGAAAATAAAGTTTTTCTATTTCACTTTTAGTGCTTTAATCTCACCAGACCTTTTTCACTGAGAGATAAATCTGTCATGCACAAACACACTCATCAAGATTGTTTGTATTTATCTGTACATTCTGGTGCTCACATTTTAAGTGAGGGAAAAACAAATTGAGGATAGAAAGAGAAAGTGTTTTATACCCATAAGTACTGATAACCTCTATTTTAAGCTTAGCATTCCAGTGAACATTACATATCAGAAGTTGCATTTTTAAATTTGATTTATAATAGTGGCAGGGTAAAAAGAGCAAGTAGCAATATTTTTTCCTTCTATCTTTATAGTCACTTGATACATTTTAATTAGTACCAAAAGCTGACTTTTGCTCAGAAAATTTTTGTTCCCACATACATGATATTCAAGAAAAAATGCCTCAGTTTGTCTGCAATGAAGATATAGATCGACTTACTAGAACAGTCACAGTGAGCCATAAGTTTATTTTAGGTCCAGATCAAATGTGCTTTTGTGTACATGTGGATATATATAGAAATAAAAGTTGCATATCTGCTTAAATGCATGCAGTACAAATGATTTATTTTATTGCAAGTGTAAAGTACGACATAGACAACATATGAGGGACAGAAGAGTGAGAAAACAACAAATGAACTACAGAAGAAGAATAAATAACAGTACCATTAAGTTTAAAACAAAAAAAACAACTAAAAAAACACAGGAATTAACAATAGAAGAGTTTAGATATTCTGCATTTTTTTTAATAGCAAAGGAAGTAAATAATGTTTGGTACAGGTCTGCCATTGTACAAAGATCAGTACCTATATACTATCTCTTACAGCAATTCATAAATGTTGTTATTCAAAAGCAAAGCAAACAGGCAATTTCTTGCCAGTGTTTGGAAAAAAACCCAGTTAACCATGCTATATAAATTGAAGGGACTAGCCTAGGTGGATTCTTGTCAACTTTGGTTGTGATCTTATGCAAAGTATGATAATTAGTTTGATAATTAGAAGGCACTGTGGTCTTTGTCTCTGTCTATCTTGCACTGCCTCACACCTTTTCTCTCTCACACACACTGCCACAAACACACTGACACATATACCTCCGTACATCAACACAACCCCATGCACACACCTACACACACTGACACATACAACTCCACACTGCACAACCCCATGCTCCCACAAACATCAACTCACCCACACGTATAATGAGCACCCACAATTTTATTGTAAAAAATGAGAAAAAAGAGTTTATGGACAATTAATGGCTTAAGTGAACCAGACTTGTTCTCAGTGGGACATATTCTTTAGTTTTGTTGTCTCTTTGAACAGTACATGAGTAATAATTACATAAAAAATTTGCTAGTAAGAATAACTGGTATGCTGGATTCTGTAAGTGTAAACATGATGACTAAATGTGACATCAAAGTGTTTTGATGCTCTGTATCACTTGTTTATGCCATGTATCATTGGTTCCCAATTCCATATAGTTCTTATATGTGATGTCCTGAGTGGTTCTGGAGTCTGATGATGATGTTGCCAGGTTTTAGAATACATGGAAATACAGGTTGCAGATATGTGTGCTGCTAACAATACTTAATTATCAATAGGTAAATGGTTGGTGTTTATATACAAACATATGCATACACCCCTTGATTGGTACCAACTGACAAGTGGTTACGCTAGTCCATTGAGATTTGGGCTATGAGTTGTGTGTACAATGTCCACGGGAGTGCTGGTGGTGGTGATAGAAGACAAGACATTGTCAGGGGAACATCTGAATAGACACAGCAGCTGACAAGGCTGTCCACTTTGGTCTGTTTTAGGTGGTGAGCTGGTCCTGCATAGAACGACCAGACTACTCCTTTACGTATACCAACCAGTTCTCTCTCTGTCCATCCTGCTGTCAGTCCCACTCCCCTTCATTATATCCTGATGGATGGATTTAAAATGTCGAGCTGGTCACATGAATAAACCAGACAAGTTTGTGCAGCTTCACAGCTGTGACAAAAGGATCTTGATATCCTAAAAAGGTGGCAACTGTACAAAGCCATTGTTTTTGTGATTCCTATGAGTTTCGGAACTTCCTCCTTAGGCACTTTGTCTCAAATGTCCCAGAGTCCACATCTTGTGTCCATACAGCAGGATGGGAAGTATGAGGGACTTGTACAGTCTGCTTTGGGTAGCAAACCTTATGTTACTTCTTCACCAGATCCTCTTCAAGCTGGCCATTGTTGCTGTTGCAGTTCTGTTGTGGACCTCTCCCATACATCTGCTACCTTTAAAAAGTGTGGGTCCCAAGTACTTAAAGCTGTTCACTTAATAGGGTTTTGTGACATTCATGTAAATCTCTGCTTTTCTTGCTGTTAACCAGGATTTATATAAATATATTGTCAATGCTGGTCTCCATTCCTTGTACATGCACACTTTCGGTCAGTTGGCAAGGTCTTGCAGTTCACTGTTGGTGCCTATCATCAGATCAAGGCTAAATGCTTAAGGGTCTTCCACCAATAGACATGAAAATATGGTGGTAATGAAGGGTTTCTCCGAAAAGATATTGTTGTGGATTCAGAAAGTTCATTGCATAAATGTCTGATTGAAAAATAGACTAAAAGTCGCTAGGATAGAGATGAGAGAGAGAGCTGGTAGAGAGATTTTTAATGTAAGAAAGGAATTATGAGGAAGAAGAGAGATAAATGCATCAAAAAGATGTGATGTTTGTTGTACTAAAAATATCAAATGTGAAGTTGAGCACGACAGTCACCTTGCAGAAAGCTGCCATTAAAGACCAGACCTTTTATTGCAGAAAAGACATCATTCCACCAGCAGAAAAGGCAGTATTAACTGTTATGATCAAAATAATCACATTACCAATAACAGTTTGATAAAACAAAGAAACTATCATTATGTCCCCCAAATCCAATGTTTTGCATCTAAGTGTTGCTTGCTTGGGAAGTATTTTGTTATTAGTAGTCCATAGTGTAGCTCTTTATTTGTCTAGATGGTGGATAGATTTTGTTGCATGGATGGCTTGTTAATTTTTTTTTTTTCATTTGGAAGTGGTTCTGTAAGGTGAAGAATTAAAAACGAGCCATCTTTAACCTGAAAATCATCACGATTCTGAGTATCTTTCAGAATTTAGTGCTGTGTTATATTTACATGTCTTTATGTGAGTCAGTTAAATAGCAATAAGCAGTGTACACTCTACAGCCAACTTTATGGCTTTAGGAGTAGTGTAGGTGCTTGATTTCAATGGCTGAGTACGAACTATTTTAGATTTGTGTGGATTCGCATTTTTTTTTTCCAATCATTGGCAAATCACAGCATTTCCTGTTGACATTATGTCTCACCATATGATATTTTAATATTTTTAACATCTTATAAACATGTAAGCTCCTACTCAAATATTGCTAATAAAGGAAGTAGGACTTTCAACAGGGAAAAAATAAATAGAAAGGTTTTTAAAAAAATTTTCAGACACTGATTACACCAAATTTATTCCTTTCTTTTGTAATTTGCTGATGAATGAAAAGCACCATGTCTTGTCTCAGTTGTCAGGCCAAGGCTATAAACGGACCAACTTTGATGAAGATGAACTCACCTCCAATGGTGGGACACCACCTGCAACAGATTACAATGCTAGTGTAGTCTTCAAAGGTGGCTGGTTGTCATGGCACAGAAGAAATACTCAAGAAAAGGTGCTCATTGTGGTGCTGGTATTGATGACAGTTGCACTCATTGTGCTAGCATCTTTGCTTGCTGTGAAAGATGCTGCCATCAGGCGTCTAGACCAGCACAAAGGAAAAGGTAAGATAACTAATGGGAAAAACTGTAAATCTGTTTAAGACTAAATTTATCTGTGTAGCTACTAGTACAGTAGGGATCACTTTCATCAATGAATGAACAAGAATTTTTCAGTCTTGTTTTTAGTTAAGTAAATGCTGATCCATAGTTTGAAAACATTAAATATTGCTTATAAGCTATTCATTGGAGATATATTGGATCAGGGCTTCTGCTAAGGCTAAAATCTTTGGGGTCCCAGGGACCCCTTCTTCAGATTTTTAAGGGGTCCCTGTTCTTCGCCCAATTTTAAATGGGACCCCATTGACGAAAATTGAAGGGGTCCTCCGAACTTTTAATGCGTACTGTACGCAATTTTTTGCGCAAGCAGAAGCCCTGTTGGATGTTAAAAAATGTTATAAAACAATGGAGTGATTTGAAGATTGGTATTGCAGTAGAAACATTTTATATTTTTATCCTGTTGTAGGTACTAGGGATTTTGCCATCAGCTCATTTAAGCAGCTGATTAGTGTTAATTAAACTTTATAAATAAAACTTAAAGCAGGGCTGATGCTAAAAAATAAGTTAACAAGACATTATTTGGGTCCGGACAAATTACTTTTGCCTTTTCACGTCTGGTTGAATGGGAGACATGAGACACATGGCCTTTAATTGGGCTTCCTGTTACAGTCTCTACACACAATTGGGCATGGCTGGAACCATTTTCTCAAGGTCTGGGGCTAGCATTTGCTTTGCTAGCGTCTTGTGTTTCTTACAGAATAATTTTTGAAATGCTGTTCTGGCTTTCCCATGGTCAGACCACATGCAAAAAGCTTTATTCATTATTAGCAAACATGCCAGCATTCATTATCTTCATTACAGTTTTTGTTTTGCCCTTTACAGATGTATGCCTTACACCAGAATGTGTGACCATTGCCAGCTCATTGTTGACCACCATGGATCGTTCCATTAATCCATGTGATGATTTTTATGAGTATGCATGTGGTGGATGGATTAAAACCCACCCTATTCCATCTGGTCATGCACGCTGGGGTACATTTGGAACCATGTGGCAGGAGAATCAGCTGATTATGAAAAATGCCATAGGTGGGTTATTTACGAGTTCAAGCTTTGAACATGTATACTTATATATCTGTTAAATGTGACTTTTTGGATTGAGAAGGAATATTGCAAATGTATTCACTGAATACTAATTCTTTTACTCATTGGCTAATTGCAAACTTTCTAGTTCAAATTTTGGGTGCATTGTCAGTTAGAGATCTGAAATGCATATTAATATGGTGCAGGTGTTCAATGGTTTTCTTATATAAAATTTCCATGTATATATGTATCTTGACAATCACTAGAGACTGAAATAGAAAAGTAGAAGTTATTGAAAGCAAAGGAGTGCAGTACCTTGTCGTATTACCCTTTATATGCAGTAGTACACAGCAATCAAATATATTTTTGGACTGTGTGCTCTTCTCTCTACCCATGTTGACACTTTATGTGATACAGTATTACAGAACTTATCTGGAGCTGCTGTTGATATTAATGATGATGCCACTGCTTCTTGCACTGATAGGTATTAACTTAAGGGTCTTTCCTTCAACCCCTTGCTCCACTTTAATAGTTCACAGAATAACATCGAGTCCTTACCGCCCTCATGACATAAAAAATTGTGGTATTCAAACGTCTTACCATAGTGTTGCTCATAAATTTTTTCAAGAGTACACACTTTCCTTATGTTCTTAATCAATTAATTACTGGTCTTTTGTACAGTATTGTGGACACTCACCATTCACACTTAGGGATTTTTTTAACTGTCAGCTTAATATTTACTAATTATTCATCTGGTAGAGCAGTGTGACAGGATCTAGAAATACCCATTTTCAATTTCATGCTATATTGCTTATATTCTGTCTCCTCTGACATGCTGACCTCTGACTATTCACACTTTCCAGGGATGCATGTGTGTTTGCTACATGTACAGATTTGTTTACCTGTCCCACTAGACCTCATAGTATGCATCATAGATCAGAGCCACAGCTATTGTCATGGTTACATGTAACAGCTGTCATCCTAATGTGCATCAGCAGTCAGCACTTACACTGACCTTAGCACAGCTGGTCACATGTAATGAAGCTATGTAATCTAATCTTGCAAGGCTGGAAAGTGGCAGAAATTTCCATCCTAGACATACAGTCTACCTATGTAGATTTCCCTTTCACTATCTACATGTATGTTATTACTGTCACTAACTCCTAAATACATTCTTGTAATAAAAGGGGGTAATTTTGAATTTGATTAAAAAGCTTGTTATGATGAAAATTTCAAGTTTTCCTTAATAGCATATTCTTTTCTTCAGTGGAGTTTTAGATAAAGATAAGCTTGTGCACACCAGTTCTGCATTTTATGCCACTTTTCTCTTCTTTATTTCATGCTAATCCATACCTTGGCCAAGATTTTGTGCAGGTTAAGGCTGTGTGTAGATATATTTAGTGCAAGGTGGATGTGAAGCTTGCATTTTTGGTGGGGTATGTTGTGTGCAGAGGAACCAGTATCCTCTTTTGCAAGTGAGGCTGAGCAAAAGGCAAAACTTTATTATACATCCTGCATGGATCCCAACAAGACAGTAGAAAAACTTGGAGCACAGCCTCTCTTGGATCTGATGACTCAATTCAAGGTCAACCTGTCACACTTTGATAGCCCTGATGACGGCTGGATCTTCCAAGACATGCTGGAAAAGGTTCAGTTATATGACATTAGCGCTTTCTTTAGCTTGTGGATTGGAGAAGATGACAAGAACTCTTCACGAAATATCATTCAGGTAACATTTTTTGTAAAATACTGTTTCTGTGTAACATTGTTTAAAGTTTCATTGATGTAAAACTGAAAAAAATTGAAACACTCCCATGCACTGCACAAAATCTAGTCTTTGTAACTTATCTTAGGATAGGAAAGTAATGTCCCTTTGCCTAACTGGCTGGAGGGGACCAGCTCTCTGTCGTTTTTGTCTTGTCTGTGGATCTACATTGAGTTTTGGTTTCTCCTACTCATCTTGCGATATTTGTTGCATCATTCCGCTCCGTTATGGATTTTTCTTCAATGCTTGTGCTGTGTCATTTCTTTCAAAGATATCTTCCAGTGACGGCTTCTGTCTCCTGTTCTTCCATCTTGCTTTGGATTTTTGACTGTACCAGATTTTGTGCCTTCTTTACTGATGCTTTTGGTTGTTCTAGCATTGTGGACCATGCCATTTTCCATTCATTATATACAAACCATGTACGTTGCTGCATGTTGTGTACATTATAGATTCTGGATCTATGCGCTTCAGTGATGTTGTCTGGTGATGAGATGTGTTTGTGTCATCTTGCATCTTGCTCCTGCGTATCACTGAGTGCTGTTGCCTTCACTTCTTCAGTGCCAGGACTGTGCTCTGCTCTCAACTGTGTTGCCTTAAAACTTCAAATTTGATCTGAACTCAGCGCCATTGATAGCCAGCATGGGCAGACGACTTGCGAAATAAAACAAGTAGCTGGTCAAGTTCATAGATTCAAGAGTGACAAGAAGCTAAAGACAAACGAAAGTTATTTGAGACAAATCAGTAACAAAGCATTGTGCTTGTTCTTAGTCTCAGCTGTCTGATTCTCTAGCAGCTAGTCAGCCTTACAACATCGCCTCCCCACCATTGGCAGAAAACAAGGTGAAGGTCACTCTTAACATCTAGGAGTCATTGTCTTCAGAAGTGGTCATCCTGCAGTTTGACTGTGTTCTCTGTGTCTATCAGCTATATATAGGAATAGACAAAGGTCACAAAGATACAACCACAGTGCATCTAGCTCAGCACTCACCATCATGACTGCAGGTGGATGTTAAACGGATTGATCTAGAAAACTTAGATCACAGGTTCTCTTATGTACAGAAAGAAGTTGTATTAACCAAGCAGCTACAGCATGAGACTGTTCTCCCACATTACTGTGGACAGTCATACCTGTTATGGGCTATGATTCTTGCTGTCTCCTGCTGCATGCTCGTTTTCACAGTGATCTGCCAGAGCCAGTGGTCACGTATATCTTGAGGAGTGTACTGCATGCTCTGGAATACTTGCATAGCAAAGGTGTCATACATAGGAGAGTGAAGGCTAGCCATGTTTTAACATCACCTAGTGGACAGGTATGTCTCTCTGGCCTCCACAACTCTCTCTCCACAGTTGTAGGAGGCCAGCACTTGTGAACAATCTATGACTATCCCAACATGCTAATGGTTGTCTCCAGCATTTCAGTCCAGAAATTCTTGAACAGAATCTGGCTATTTCTCACAGATTGTAAAACTAACCTGATCTTACTGCTAGAATTTGTCTATTTTTCCATTATTGTTTTTGAGACCAGAATACATTATTATCATGTGTTTTTCTTTTTAGTAAAGAACTTTGAGCCCACCTTTTATGGCGGGGAAAAGCGCTGTATAAATAAACAGATATTTATTTTATAAATACTATAAAAAAAGACTTAAAATGTTTATAAATGCATGCTAACAATTTACCAGGCTTATGCAAACTGAAAATCTTTTAGGTCTGATATAATCTTCTTTGCTTTTTTTTTTTTTTTCCAGATTGATCAGGATGGTTTGGGACTGCCTGAAAGAGATTACTACATCAATAAAACTATTGAGGAAGATAAGGTAGAAGACAGTATTTCTTAATGTGAATCTTGAAATATATCCAGATCTCATGGTGATTAATGCATTATATCAAGATGTATAGTAGTCTTGGAATGCAATGTGGTCATGTCTGCGACAATGTTGTATATCTAGCCTGATTTGCTGGCTTAGTATAAAACACTTAACATTAACAGATCAGCAACAGTATTTGTGTGTGATGTCATTATTGCCAGAATATTTAAATGATATTTTTATGAAGATAATGATGATACGATGATTGTGTTGCACAGGTATTGTCAGCATACTTAAATTATATGGTCACCATTAACAATTTACTGGCTCCTGGGCGCCACCCAAACCTTACAGAGCATCTGACTGAGGTCATCAAATTCGAGTCAAAACTGGCGGAGGTATTGGTTCTCTCTATCTGATATGTGATGATAGAAACAAAGGAGTCTAGATAGTAAAGCATGATTTAATATCATCTATCCATTGTTGTTTTATTGATGTAAAACATGAACCAGACAGATTATAATGTCGTTTTGCAGATCACAACATCTGCAGAGGATCGTCGTGATGAAGAAAAGATTTATCACAACATGACAGTTGCTGACTTAAATCAACTGTACCCAATGGTATTTTTGAGTCTTAGTGATGTTTTGCTTCATTAATGGCATTCTTTCACATAACTGTCTGCATCCAACTTTAAAGACTTTCATGTAGCCATATGACTATTTTAGAAGTATTTGAAAGCCCTCATGATTAGCATCATGTCAATTTCATGTCAGTGCCACTTTGATCTTTTTGTGTCTTTTTATGTACTTTCATACTTCCTTATACGTCCATTATTAGGCAGCAATATTTTGGGGTTACCAAAAAAACAACATATAGTGAAAAAAAAAGATGCTAGCCAGGACATTGTTGCCTTTTGCTCCAGGTCCATTTCAAGCTTAAATTTTGTGTTTATGAAAATAAGATAGCTTTTTCACTTGATGTTGCATTTGCAGATTGACTGGCTACACTTTATAAATCGATTACTGGCCACAGCTAATATCACCATAGACAGCTCGGAAGAAGTTGTGATTTATGCCCCAGAGTACCTTGAAAAACTGAGTCAAATTTTGAACTCTACTCTCTCAACCTTGGAGGGCAGACGGTATGATTCATACATGTATTGCTTTTCATTTTTTTATATTTAGTGGTCATTTTTTCATGGAGCAGATGACATTAGAGCAGGGGCAGTGTGGTAATTTGTCATTGCTTGTTCACAGCCATGTTTAGTAACAACTTTTAACTTTGGATTGGAGATTACACATGAATGGGAGGCTAGTAGGTAGTGTGTAGGAAAGGCAATGCCAGCCACAGTCATAGCCAGCGTGTAGTACAGCCAGCAAACTGAAGATAATAGGCATGGTGCACAACCTTATGGTAATGTGGTACTTTGACAAAGAGTTATAATAAAAATAAAACCTGCACATCATCACCAACAAGATGATCCCCAGTAACATTTCAGATCTGCATACAATCACAGTTCACTCACCAGCATTCAGAAATCGTGTGGCATGTTGTATTGGAACATAGAAACTTAAGCTTATGTTTTTTATTCTCTTTTGCTCTTTTCTTTTTTTTTAAACAGTGCTGTGAACTTATACCTGGAGTGGCATGTAGTAAAGTCTATGGTTTCCTATCTGTCCAAGCCATTTCGCAATGCAAAGAAGGAGTTTTCTGAAGTTTTGTCAGGTGAACTTTTATTAGTAACTATATAATGCCGGTTACGGGCACTGGACAGAAAGATTCATTTTGGCACTATATTAATGGCTAGGCTTAGTTGTTAAACCAACAACACAAGAGAAGATATAAGCTGCAGTTAAGTGTTTACTTTCTAATATGAGTTTTCTTGGTCATGTATAGTAATAGAAAGTTGTATGTGCATAGGTTACAACAGTTCTCACATCTACCCATCAGTGTTACAGCTTACATGTTGTTAACGTGCTTTTTGGACAGTATATATTATCATTTTTATTAAAGCTAGGGTTTTATCAGAGGTGAAATTCTAATTTTTGTCAGCACTAATGTTTCTATGAGAATATTATTACATCACAGTGCTTTATAGCAAGATTTGTTATTATGACCTTTTTTTTCTCTAGAACAAAATGTAACTGCAGATATAGTATGTCATCTTTGAGATGTTTATGTTTTGCTTTCACAAACCATTTTGCACTATTTCTGATACCTAAAATTTTCAGGAGCCAGTGGTAAAGAAGATGAGTGGAGGTATTGCATCAGTGACACAGACTCTGTACTGGGTTTTGCACTGGGAGCTCTTTTTGTCAAGAATGCTTTCCATGGTGACAGCAAAGAAAAGGTGAAAGGGGGAACCATTCACAAGTTGTAAACTATGCTAGTTTAGTTACTTTTCATGTATTTTAGCCATAGCATTTTCTGTCAGTTTGAAAACACATATTCTGATCTATTCTAAAACCATTGCAATCTTTATTTTCTTAACTCATTTTTTGTTCATAACTTTTTGTAGTTTCATTTGCTTGCTGCCAGCTTAATTAAGAGACTAAGAAAGAATGAGCAGGAAAGTGTTTCGTTGATGACATTTTTCAGTATGACATTAAGCACCTAGCTGCTCCTGCTGTATGTATAACTTGTAAAAATCAAATCACGATTTTGCATATTTCAGGCAAGGTCTTAGGGTAGACAACCTGATTTATCATGAAAGAGAAATGCTTTTACGAGTCCATTTTTTTAATAAAGACTTTTGGTGGGTTAAACCCTTTGTAAATCACACATCAAAATTTGTTGTGGGTGTAGGCAGAAGAAATGATTGAAGAAATCAAGGATGCTTTCAAGAATAACCTTCCACACCTGGAGTGGATGGACTCCTCAACAAGGCAAGCTGCCATTGATAAAGCAAATGCTGTTGTAGATATGATTGGATTTCCAAAATACATCCTCAATGCATCCCGCCTGGATGAAGAATACAGTGAGGTATTGTTTGCTTCTAGTCTTTCCATCTTATGTTTGCATTCATATACAAGGATAATATAGATGATGATACCAAAAGCTTATAGCGCAACCTTTACTACAGTTTAGATGCTTTTTCAAGTCTGCAAGTATAAAGTTTTGTAGAAACTCCAAACCAAGAGGTGCCAAAATCTACCAAAATAAAAACTGAAAATTGAACAGTGTGCTCTAATTTCATACTGTTGTTTTAAAGACTTCAAGCAGTTACAAAATTAACTTCAATGTTTTATTTAGATATTAAATATTGAATATTAACTATTTTAACATTGCATTATCATTTCTAAATATACTGAATAGAGGGGCAGCCGTTTTGGATTCACGTTTTTAAAGACTGCAGGAAATCTAACTCTGCATAAGAAATTGACTGATTTATCTTGTATAAATTTGTAAATTTCAAACATATTGATTTGATTTTCTGCAAATGTAAAATAGGTTTATTTTGCATTTGCGTTGAGTGCATGTACAACCAGAGACAAGGTGCAGGCAGGATATTTAAAGACCTACCTGATCGGTGGCACATGTCCACTCAAAAAACTCCTTTCATGTTGCTTATTAATGCATTGAACATGAAATCGCAAGGAGAAACAAGAATTGCGAGAAATTAAGTAAAAACGATTTCCTCGCCTCCATTTGAGCCACGTGTGACCTCAGTGGTGGTGACCACAGAATGGCTGATACAAGATACCCAGAAAATACTGAATCTCAAAAAACCCAAGCACAGATATGGAAACTATTGTGTCATTGTTGAAGTCACAGGAATACATGTGCCTATGTTCCCAAAGGATTCATCTTTGAGAAGACAATGGATCTACTTCATCCGTGTTTGTAAAGCTGACTTCACTGTTCCTATGCAGTAATCAGTTACATGCGAATGTCACTTTGTTCCTGAATGTCACCCAGTGATGTAAATGCTGATGAAAGAAAGATGTACCACAAAAGTGTCTTCTTCTAGAGTCCATGCCTATACAGAAGCATACTTTTGCTTGTGACACCTACACAGCAGTTTCAACCTGAAGTGTCAAGTACATGTAATGCACATGTCACACAGTCTGTCACAACGGTGACAAGCACAACAATCACTGCCACCACTACCAGTCTTCCAGACTAGTTTTAAGTTTGTACTGGCTGTCAGGTGTAACAATATATGTGAACACCAAAGAATAAGTAAACTTAGACATTTGTTAAAGAATTGCTGTTTTCACAAACTATGTTTGCATGGTGTAAATTTCATCATACTATATATGACAGCATTATTTTATAGCATATTTATTGTCATTACCCAAAGCAAAGAACTATGTATATGCACTAGTATGCATGACAGTATTTCATTCAATCATTTCTTTGAATAAAACTGGTTGTCATTCAGTAAATTTTTTTTTCAAATGGATCCTGAGTTAATTTTTTTCATTTTACCCTGTCAACACTGACACAGCTGTGTGCCCTCACACAGTTGCACTGGCTGTCGATACCAATCAAGGCACAAGTGCAGATGTACAAATACATTGGTACTTTAACTTTGTTTAGGTCAGTTTATTATTGGAATTGACAATTGCTATGATAAGAGAATCATCTACATATCTGTAGACTAGGGCTGCTACTGCTGGAAATATAATAATAATAATAAAGTTGATTTATATATCACTTAACACCACCATCAAAGACATTCTCAAAGTGCTTTAAAAAAGAAAAAACTTGGTGAAATTTATTGTAGTTTTATTTCTTTGGTGATTGCTTAAATTTAGACATTAGTAGTTTAGCATTTAATTATTGTGTCATTAAACTGATTATCCAATAACCATTTAAATAGATATCAATTAGAATATTGTTGATTATTATGTTTGGTGCAGCTTCTTATTAATGAGTCAGAATACTTCCTAAACAATGTACGCAACCTGCACTTTGTCCTAAAGAAGAACATGGAAAAACTGAACCAGGCTCCAAAGCAAAATGTGTGAGTATAGAGAAACTTATTTCTCCTAGCCCAATAACAAAGCAAGTTGAAAAATTGAGGTTGTACACATACCTATAAATGTGAATAGATCTGTAAGTGTGCATTCGTGCATATTCAGGTTAACAAACCATAGTGGATCAGCATTGAAACTGTCTACCTTAAATGCTATGCTTCTTTTATAATATCTGATAATACTAATAAAGAATGTTAATGTTGTGTGGTGCTTTTCTGAGACTTTAGCCAACCCTCTGGCTGTTACTTGTAATAAGTTGTCAACTAGAATCCTGCTTAAGTTAATATATGTGTCTTTCTAAAAGGTGGGGAATGACACCTCCAACAGTTAATGCTTACTACACACCTGCAAAAAATGAAATTGTCTTTCCTGCTGGAATTCTGCAAGCACCATTCTATGATAAAAATTTTCCGAAGTAGGTATCAAAGTTTAGCAATGTATTTTTATTTATTTTCAAATTTTTTTTATTTATCTCACTTTTCTATTTTTTTACTGTCTCTATGAGATGATTTTGCTGCTTGCTTGGAGTAAAACCTCACATGTTCAAATGCTTATTCATTACATTTATTTGTTTATTCATTCAAAGATTGTAACTCTTCTCTGCTTTTATGTTAGGAGTTTTTTCCTAACCATTACCTTTACATATATATTTTTCTAATTATTTTATAGCTCTTTTTGATATCTTCCAAAAAAGCTCTGCAAAATTATTTTTTTGTGTAACATGTAACATGTCAACATAATATTTCTACTAAATCAGTAGCCTCTCTGAACTCTGCTGTGGCACATGGACTGAATGTTAAAAGTGTTTCCTTGATTTCTGTGGGCAGTATGTGTAGTGAAATTGTGTATGTATCCATACATGCATATGCATACTTGCGTGTATGTTTGGGTTTGTGCATGCAGTTAGTAGTGGAACTGAAATGTGTGGGTGGTGATTGTAGAGACAGCAACAGCCATCCTTGACATGTTCCTCATGTAGTGTCACTTGGCAAATAAATTGCTGTCCTTCTAATTTGTATTTTTTGTACTTATGTTTGAACATATATTTCTGCATCTCATCATTAGATAACATACTCTTATTGTCTGATTGAAGTAATGAATCACTTCTATTTATGGATAAATATTGCTTTATATTACCTTAATAAAATCCAGGTCTTTGAACTTTGGAGCAATGGGCGTGGTGATGGGACATGAACTTACTCATGGCTTTGATGACCAAGGTGATGATGCACTGTTGCCCCATGCATGTCTTCATTTACTCTAAAACTGTGTAGCTGCTTTGCCTTGATCACCTTGCTGCTTGCTTGCCATAATCTGTATATAAGTCCGCCTATTTGCAAATGTGACATGCTTTTCTTTGCATTCTGTTGACAGTTTTAACAGGTTAAATAGTACCCTATTTAAGGGTAATTGCGTACAAGCAAAGCTGTTGTGGTAACAGATCATGAGAAAATTCTCTCAGCATTTGCTTCACACCAGTGCATTTTTGCTTTCCCTTTCTTAGTTCTAACTCTGTAACAGGATAACATATTTTTGCTATGTCCGTCATATATAATATATCTAACTGCTACCATGTTTTGAAACAAACAATATGTAGGGTATTTTATGGTGGCTTCTGTAGGACGTGAATTTGACAAAAATGGAAATTTGAGACCATGGTGGAATGACGCCTCTGTAAAGCGTTTCCAGGAACGGACACAGTGCATGGCGGACCAGTATTCTCAGTACACGCTTGGAGGAGAAAATGTAAGTCTTCACTATATATTTCCTCATTTGATCACTTTATATACCTTTTGCTTGTAAATATGTACTTACAATAGCATTTATTTTTTGTTGTCCTTTGCATTGGGCTCAAGAGCTTTTACATGTGTATTATGCAGTGAAGTGTCACATTGATTTCATGATCTGAGTTTTTTTCCTTTTGTCCACCTCCACCCTATAGAAGGGAATCCATTTTAAAAGTTTGATGCATCAACAATAATTAAAACCTTGTAGTTGGTTGTGTATGAATGACAATTTTGCATTTATGGAAAGATCTTTGCAAAGATCTTTTCTTCTCATGTTGACAGATTCGTGGAAAGCAGACTCTGGGAGAAAATATTGCAGACAACGGAGGACTGAAATGTGCCTTCCATGTAAGCTCCTAGTTTACATTGATCATTTTCTGTGCCACCACTTAAAAAAATAAAAATCACATAAAATCTTCAAGGAAGGATAACTTTGGTCTTGTTGAATCCTGTCAATGATCTCAGATGAGCTTGGAGACTTGAAAGTTGGCATCATCACTGATATCACAAATGCTCATATCAATTGAAACAATAGATGGTCATGGAGCATTTTAACTACACATGAACATAAAATCCTGACAAGTAGTGTGTTTTGCATAGAATGGCATGCAATTCTACGAAAAGTACTTCAACAGATAATGATGTACTGTTTAAAAAAGAGAAGCAAACTAATGTTTTTTCAAGAATACCATGCACTAATAAAACTGTAGATTTCTTTGATATATATATTTTGTTTATATTTTTGAATACTTTGACAATTCATATTCTTGCCCTAGTCATATGTTGTGCATGTGTAGTCAGGTAACCTATCAACATAGCACACATGCATGCACACTTTGCAAAGATAACACTTAACATGTATGTGTAGGTTGTTAATACCTTTATTGTGCTGATCGCTTGCTGGTCACCTGCAGATAGCTGTGCAATCACTACCTAACAGAAAATACCAAACAAACTTCCTGCAGTCTTTCCACAGAGAAAGTGATGATACTGCTACTTTCTCTCACCAAGCTTCTGTCTGCTGACTGCACCCTCCCTTTATATTCTTAATAGCACTGTTGTGCCATGGGTACCCAGAGGACAGCACTGATTGTGCTGCTGACAACACAAACATGCTCTTAATCAGCATTTAGTTGGCTCTATAACCAACATCAAATACATATGCACAATCTTTTTCCTGTTGTACTTTTGGAACATTTTCCTTACCTAGGAGGTAAAGCATCTTGTCTTTTTCAGGCTTATGAAGACTGGCTGAGTAAAAATGGAGAGGAACAAATGTTACCAGCTGTTAATTTGACACACAGACAGATTTTCTTCCTTGGTTTTGCACAGGTAATTTTTCCCTAAATTTTGCTACCCCACACTAAAGACCATCAGTAGAATGGGTATTGAGCTGTAGCCAACTTCCCACATTTGTAATGTGACTGAACCATATCAGAGGGAAATAAAACTGCATGAAAAACAAATTATTAGTCAGTAGTGATGGGTAATGGGTTTTTTTTTTTCTTTTTTTTTTTTTTTTGCAAATTAGAGGTGCAAAAAACTTACAGGTAAATATCATCAAGAAGCTAAATGCTGGCAGTTATAGTTGAAGACCTGTTTTATTTATTCAGATTGACAGGGCATTCATCTTAATGACCAGACATAAATAACTTCAGCCTCTAGGCTGACCTGTCCTAGGGATGAAATCTTTCACCTGAATTGCTGCAATTCTGTTGTGAAAAGTGATTTATATTAGACAAATCATTGCTTCTATTACTCTTGGATTTATTTTTATTATTGTCATATTGTCTAACTTTTGAAATGTTGTAATAGAAATTAAAATACTGTATATTAGATTGTGAGTTTAGTGTTTTTGTGCTTTGCTTTCATGTGTTCATTAGTCCTGTACAATAGTGGGTTTTTTTAATTTTTCTGATTTGGGATTTTGCCTTATGTGGTCATAGTGTTATGGCTCTGTTCAGGTGTGGTGTTCAAGCAGTACAAAGGAAGCTAATCATCTTCAGATAGTCAAGGATCCTCACAGTCCAGCTAAATTCAGGTGAAAAATTTTTTTATCTTGTTCTCTTTCTCTAAATATTTAGCTAAATATTTGTATTTGTGACTTTTATTGTGTCAGATTTAACCTCAGATAGTCATTACCAGTTAAAGATCATACACTGATGAATTTGGTTAAGTTCTTGCTTTCCAAAGAGCAATTTTTTAACTCATCCATATTTCTTACAAATCAGTTACAGTGGAACCTCAGTTAACGAACTTAATCCGTTCTGGAAAGCTGTTCGTTATCCGAAATGTTCGTTATCCGAAACATTTTTTCCATAAGAAATAAAGGAAATAGATTTAATTGGTTCCCAGCCCCTATGGACTCACTAATATTTGAAAGTTACAGGCTATATAGGTATTTGTTTTAATGAGAACAGTTATAAGGCAATATAAATATGGAGTTAAACATAAAAACATTAACGAAAGCATTTAAATATCACAAAACTTGCCGTTTTGACGGCGTGGGTGGAAGCAGGTGTGGGGAGGAAGGGGTGGAATTACTGCTTGGATTCCCCCTCCATTAGCACACGTGACATTATAAAATCGGGGGCAACTTCCCTTTTCTGTAGCTTTGAGGTTAAAGGAAAAAACTTGTCCTGTGTCTTTCTGCCTTTTTTGTAAAACTCTTCGGTGATACGACATCACACATCCGACAGACGCATGCCACTTTTATACTTTGAAATCATTTCCTCTTTCAATTCATTTGTTGGCCGCTTCCTTGTCATTACCTCACTACTATTGCTCTTAATCTTCTTTGGAGCCATGATTGAGGATTATCTTATTAAAATAAAGCACAAAAATCACTAAATAAGAAGGATGCACATAGATAAGGAACGACTGATCGTAACTGTGTCTCGAGCGCAAATGATGACGTGCTGGTCGGTCACGTGTGGTTCACGTGGCTGTTCGTTATCCGAAATTTGTTCGCTATCCGAGACAAACTTCAGACGAAATTTTTGTTCGTTATCTGAAAAATTCGCTATCCGAGGCGTTCGCTAACCGAGGTTCCACTGTACAAACAAAGCGGGCAAATATTTTTTTAGACTGAAGAAAAAAAATGGATTGAAAAATGAGCCACATAGAGCAAAATGCAATGTTTGATGAGAAGAAAGCATCAACTTAATAGTCTATTTATAGAGTGCCTTACATCATCAACAAAGTAGAACTCAAGATACTTATATAGATGAAGTTTCACTGGCACATTCTTATTAGTAGACATCAAATGCATCTTACAGATTTATTCGCCATCATTTTAACTACTGAGTCTCTCACCTCCATCCCCCAATGTTAATAGATTCAATGAATAAAATGTTTGTAAAGAAATAATATATTTACATTTAATGTCAGCAAAAATGAGGAGATGAAAAAGTATTTTCCTGTCTGACACAGCTGCCAGATGGTTCAGTTCTCTTTTCTTTTTTCAGGAATTCATTGTTTATTGGGTTTTTCTTACGTGATATAAAATGAAAATATTTTACGTATACTTTTATTTTTAAGTGGACATTTTGTAAGATGTATAATGTAGATTAAATGTACTTATTGTTAACATTTCTTCAATAATTGCTATAAAAATGAGGCACTTGGTCCAAAAAATCTGCTTTATACAATGTCAGTGTGAAATACTGTTACTATCTTAAGTTCATATAGACATGATGGGATGGACCATATCGCAAAGTTAAATATTTCTTTTAAAAATGCAGTAAGTAGATATGTTATAATTATATACTTTTAAATATGCATGAGAGTGAGAGAACATTCATTTACAACAGACTTTGCAGATACGACATATAAAACCATGTTTTATTTGATTGACAGAACATATTTGCAGTGCTTTCTTCATGCAGAGTAAAGCACCAATACACACAATCCAAAACATTCATTGTAAAATTAAAAAAAAAAAATCAAAATTAATAGAATATAAATTAAGTTATCAAAGATAATTTCTCTTTTACAGTGAATGAAATATAGTAATTTTGAAATTTTGCCTGAATATATATTTTATGCTGGCATACTTTAGAGATAGAGGTCACATTTCATTGTACCTTTTAGGAACCAACTTTCAGCACCCAGTTGTTAACTTATTTGGGTGAAGATGGAGGAATAGGAAAAATGGATGGTGAAATCATGAACTGCTATCCCTGGACTGCTGGCAGATGATTTTTTCCAATTAACTGCTGAAACGAGGCATGAGATGACAAAACTTACGGTTTATTCACATTTCAGATAAACTACTAGACTGAGGCATGATACTACAAAGCTTCCGGTTTAGTCACATTCTTTGTTACGGCTCACCAAGACTAACAGCAGATCACTTCGCAAGAGGCTGCCAGCAGTCCAATAATACAAGTTTGTGATCTGACTTCCTGAAAACCTGGCCCCTGTGTTTATCATAATGCAGGCTTTTGTAGAAGTTCAGGGCAAAATCATCAGCTGATGGCATCCTAGTTATCCGACGACTGTTGTTGATCAGGGTCTCGACCAATCCGGCATGTTTTCTCTTTTATATATCTCATATATCCATGGCTCTAACATTGAGCATTATACACTTGGTAACGCCCAACTCTTCTACCTGCCTAACTGGCTCTTCCCAACAACATCAGGATGCCTAGTAACCTCTTTGCTATAGTTGCTATTTAGCAATGATAACATTAGTAGAATCCGTGCTGACCAACTACACTACACTCTGTGATGTGAGTCGGCATGGATTGTTTATTTTGCCCAGTGGGTCAGTGTTGCACCATGCTATGACATTTTTTTCCTAGATTCCATGTTTGTTTCATAAACAGTCTTAAAGTCCTTTACAGTCATGTCATGATGTAATATGGTGAGCTGTGTCACCTAATTACGTCATCTCCAGTAGCCGCCCTAAGATCATGGCAACATATCTAACCACTGAAAACTCCTTACAACAAATACATGACAGCATGCATGTTTGAGTTGCAAAACTTTACAGTCTGTTGTTCTTGTTTCTTTTTCTGTCTTCTTCACTTGTGGTGATTTTTTAAGCACTTTATAGGCCTGTGTAAAATAAAATAAACAGTACTGTGGAAGGATTTTCCCTTCTTGATGTAATGTATGCAATGTCTGATTTTATCTTTTTGCATGTAATGTATGCTATGGTTGCATTTGAGACTAACAATGGGATGTATCTTGCTACAGAGTGATTGGTACTCTCTCCAACTCCAAAGATTTTGCTGAGCATTGGAACTGTGCAGCAGGATCTTCCATGAATCCAGTCAAGAAGTGTGAAGTGTGGTGAGACAACAGCCAGCTGACCCCTCATTTACTGATTACTAAAACTACCATCAAAGCTAAATTGTTATACTACAATGTATTGCTATCACTTAGAAACAAGGAATTATGAACAATAACATAAATAGACTAACTTATTTTCTTTTGTGTTATTGGCTAAGATTTGTTCATTTGCGTTTTGGGGCTGGTTTACTTCAGTAAAGAAAGTTGTATGCTGGCAGAAGTGTAGAGCGTTAAATGTAAATACCATGTTTTTATAATTTTCGTATTAATGTTGCGCTACATTTCTTATTAGTATGTCTATGATCTTGGTCAGATTAAGGATAAAATCAACAAAGAAAAAATACATAAAAGAGCATTTTCTGCATGGTAGTATTATTGCAGAAATACTTGTGGTAGGAATTTTTTCATGTTTTTTATTCATTTAATTGTACAGAAATAGTAGTATAATATATATAGTATGATGCTCCAGGCTTTGAAAGGATTGCATATAGAAGTTGGACCATAATTTTTCAAAATTTTACAATTCAGCAGAAGAGCCATTTTAATGAGGTTCAGTCAACATCTGTTTAGATTTTTTTTTGCTTGCTAGTTTGGTGATTTCTACAAGGTTACAGGGAAATTTTTAGTTGTAGCTTGTTTTACATTGCTGGCTAAAGTGTTATCAGGCTTTATAGGCATTGTCAGTTATCATAGTAGTCATAAGTAACACACTGTATACTTGGGATGATGTATGTAATGATAATTGTCATATATCATTATTTTGTGGTCTTTTGTAGACATCTCTTTATCTTGGCGACCATTTTAAAGAAATTTTTTGGTGGGATCATTGGAGTTTATAAAGTAAGATTTACCCGGTGGAAAAAAGATGTGTAAGGTTGGTGGGTGGATAGGGATTTGTGTGTGTGAGCGCATGTGTGCGTGCCTTTAAAGAAAGAAAATGTTACATGTATACATAGTGAAATGGTTGAGGGGGTAAAGAACTTTAAAGAGAAATGTATTTTAAAATCAAGCTTAAATTTTGTTCCTTTTTGCACATTAGCCTTCTTTCTCTCAATATATATATATCCATTATCTTTTTGCCCATTATGTACAAATCACCATTGAAAATGGTTGTTTCAAAATGTGTGAAATAGATTTTTACCAGTTGTATTATTAAAATCAAGATGTTTTATATATATAAGATGGATCAATTTAAGGCTTAAAAATTACCCTTGGGTAGGACTTGTGTATTAATAAGTGAGGCCAGAGTGCTTCCCAGTTCATTGGTCAAATGTTTTTATTAGCATGTCACATTTTTTCAGACCAGAAATTTATACTGCAGTTTTGGAGAGGTTGGAATCTCTAAACAGACATTACATTTGTTTTGAAAATCTGTGATGATGTGATGATTGGGTGTTTTGCCATTAGTTTAATTTAGAAGAATTTTACCATGGATTAAACATTTAATATATCATCTTCATTGTTAATGCTGTCCGCTAGACTTGCTCATGTTTGCTCTACAAAGAGCAATTGTAGAAATATGAACGTATATTGTAAATTACCAAGAATGCTCTCAAATACTGTTTTACACTTTTGATGTCTTTTTTTGTACCTTTTCATTGAAAAAATGTGCTTTCAATATTTGCTTGTGTATTTGCTATTTGTCAAGCTGTATTATTGTTGTATATATTACTGTTATTGCATTCATAACACAATTTTGTCCCATGGTGCTTGTTGAAGCTAAAATGTCTGAATGTTGTCATCTGGCAGTGTGTTTAATTTTATGTTGTCACTACATGCTGAAAAAGCATGTTATAAATTCATGGTCAAGATAAATATTTAGCTTCATGTATTTGTTACATATTTTATCAACCTTTTACATGTTTGGAAAAAGTTACTTTGGTACTTTTTAAACACGTTTAAATGTACATTATGAAAAAAATTTAAATATTAGTGCCAAGTGGTCAGTGTATTGGAATAATTCTTTCAAAGGTATTGCTAAAGTACAGCATGAAAATGATCTTGATATTCTAAATATGTGCTTTTTGGGAACATTGACCACCTTTTTTAAAACAAGAGTTTACAAGTAACAGTAGGTCACAGATGTAAAATTCTGTATAAAGCTCAAAAGTTGTGGTCAAAGATGTTAAGAGCCATGCTAAACTGCAGCAGTCCCTTCAGTGGACAATTTTTCAAGCAGAAGTTGGTCTTCTGTATTATATCAGTTCCTCAACGATTGTCACAAGTCACAGCACCTAGGAAAGTATTTACATACAACTGCGGAACCACATAGAAAAAAAGCAACAACTTCCATAATATGAAAGTGAATAAAAAAATTATGATCCCAAACAGAAGATTACTCTAGTCAATTTCTTTTCTTTTGATGCATTTATCTTAAAGATAGCAGAATTAGGACACTTTTCTGCATCAGTAACACATGTCTCTCTAGTCACCACCCATGCTTTCATCAAGTATTGTTGTTTGGTATGTGCTAACCGTTCTCTGATGGTTCTATGGATGTTGTGTTCCCACACTCCTAGATTCTAAAAACTCCATTAGTCTTTTGCAAGTGATAATTGCAGTTGTACTTCAAACCCCAGTTACTTTTCATAATGAAGTCCAATTTATTTACGCAAGGACAGGACTACACATATTCAAAACAGTGGTCTAAGTACAAGAAAGCATTGTGAGAAAAGTGAAGAATTCATTTAATCAAGCAGAAACATTTAGTCATGCATCCTAAAATATGTTGAAATACTGTTCAAATGTATAAAATCATTTACAGCTATTACAACTGAGATACAGTCAGTTGACAAGTTATTTCACTTTAGCAGAGGCAGTTGGTCTCATTGCTTAACTTTTTTTGTCTTTTTTCCTCTTTCCTTCCATTACACACAATGTCTGTATACATATCATTCATTAATAGGGAAAGAGCTCTAACTTGTAAATTAGATTTTAACTGTAAACTTTCTGATTTAAATTTCATGTTTGTATTGTTAAGGAGCCATTGTATACATCTACTTTAGTTTACATTTAAAAAGGTTATCAGATGTCATTTTTAAAACTCGGCAGGACAATCTACAATGTAAAGTTCAGTATGTTCATTTTACTTGTATCTATTTACTAATTTCTTCTGAACATTTTAACTTCTTTTTTAATAAAATTCTTGATATTTTCATAATCATTTTGCTTTGCAAGATCTGAAACAAACACCCAATATTATTAGTAATTTTATACACCAACTCAAATATGTTTAATATAATTATTGGTTAAAAATATGTGTTATTTTTTAATAGATCACATTGCGAAAGCAAGCATTTCAGAATGTCAGTCTTGCAGGGAAGCTTTTGAATGCAACACTTGTCATTTTATGAAAATATTTCAGATTTCTTTTATTCGCTGTGGTATGTCTTAATTGCTCTATCATTTTTTGATAGATACCAAAGTTATCCCCTGCAATACTCTGCACTCACCTTGCAAAAACTAGTACAAAAATTGGCGATCTGTTCTGGAATTAGTCATTTATACTGCAGTTCTATTTACTTTATTTGTGTAACACCCATGGAAATCTTTGTGTGGCTTTATGGGATTGCTGAATCCAAAGAGTTGCATTTGTCAGTGTACAGCAACTTATACCTGTAACAAGTCTGTTATAGCCAAATCATATTAAACAGGTATGTCATCTCCCATTTATGTTCAGTTGCTTATTTGGAAAAGTGCACATAAATTGCTGATGCAAGAATGTGAACCTGAAGGCATTTTTATTTTCTGCTTGCTTAAAAATACAGTAACATCATTTGCAGATATGGCAAAGGCAAGTATTTTTGAGGTCAGATGCTTTATGTTTGCCTTTCTTTTTAAAGCAGTACATTGTTGCTTGGCTGGCTGTACTTATTAAAGCAATGAGTGTCTCCTATCAAAAGGTGAAAAAAAAAATCTCAGAGGCATATCTCCTGCCTTGCATACTTTGTGCCTTGGACAGGGTGATCTACTAACAGTTACTATTTCTACTTCCACTAACCTCTGGGAGCCCTCACCATTTTACATTACCTTTATCTCAACACATTATGTTCTTCCCCTAAAGACATATTGGAATGTATTCTATGATAACGAAAATCCTTTTTCTGTGAATATCCAATAAAAACAAGTCAAAAGCAATGACACATTTGACTTTGTCCAGCTAAGAATCCCATTAATGTGATGCAACATGGATGCACACAAACCCGCAGTCTCGCTCTTTGAGCAACGATCACAAATAAAGGCTTCATTTATTTATTTTAAATTTGTGCTTTTGAAAATTGCGATCATTGTGTCGATCCCTTGTAGCTGCGCCATGGTATTTCACAGTTCTTTCTCCTTCCCTAGAAGGTATTTCTTTTCAATCTATTGCTTTCACATGGTTGTACATCACATCTTCAACTTAACTGACATACTGCCTGTTACAAACATTGTCAATAACACCATTCAGCAGCAGCAGAAGAATCGACCTCATTCTACATGTCACACCTTACAGTCTGCATTGGTATGATCCTGTGCAACAGCATGGCCAGCAAAAGACTTCGGAAATTGGTCAAGACACTTACATGCACTTCTGCCATCGCGCTATATCACTCCATAACATTATTCTGCTATATGGGGAAAACGAAAAAGCCTCTAGCCAACTCCATATGCACAGGCACATGATGCATGGTACTTCACCATAAAGGTGATGCCTTGTACACATCTCTACACCTCAACTGAGGAGTTTTCAACTCAAACAGTTATGCTAACCTTTGTCTGCTCAACCTTCCCACCCACCAGCTGCTCCACTACATGGATTCACATGAGACTAGGGGAAAACTGTCAGCAATATCAACCCTCCATGAGTTTTATACATGAATACAGCTAAATATTTTTTAACCATTTAGAATAGTCAAAAACATAAACCAAAAAAAAAAAAAACAATAAATCCTGTTGCAAAAAGGTCTGAACATCCAAAGCAAGGATCACAATGGTGTGATAAAATGGAAGCAGTTAACTAGTTCTACTCTCTGCAAAAGCAAAACAATAAGTCTCATTATAGTTTCAATATACGATCACATCTTCTATGCAGATAAAGATATACTCCACATCGCAAAATCTTTCTAGAGAAACTGCATAATGACCTCTTTGCTGCAGATGTTTGGTCTTACTTCATAACTACATGTTTGCATCCATCTTCCACAATGAATCGATGAACCCTGCAAGGTTTTGCTCATCGCAAATACTTTGTCACTCACTGCAACTCTGATGACTTTCCCTTACTTCCCAAGGGAAACAAAATGTGCTGAAAACTGTGCTGCGATACTGTAGTATAGGTCTTGCTTTGGCACAAGGGTTATGACTATCACTGTACAGCGAACATTATACAAGATTGATTGGCACAGACATGAAGTCAATCATATCACTCTTTAGAGATGGCAAGAACGACCAGTATCACTCTTTGAGAATGCGAGCAACTACAGCAGCTAGTCCCCAAACTAATATTTAGAAATCCTCAACCCTTCAAGGCATTCACATAGGCAAAATAGAGAAGCAGTAATCAGAATTAATGTTCTACTAGACAGAGCATTTGGAACTAGTGCTGTCTCATATTTAACATATGAAAGGTATAAAAATGTTAAAATTTCAATTTTGATTGAGAGCACTATTCATAGGACTGTACAAAGGGGGAGTGAAATGAAAGTCTTAAAACTGAATCTGCATTGCTTATTCATTTCAAATAATTCTTACAAAAATGTCTTCATAATCTCAATTTCGTTGAATGCATGCATTCTAGTGCTTAACGAGTGCCTGGACCGCAAGCAGCCAGTGATCCACCGCATATCACATTTCCTCATTCTGCATTCATAACAGAACATATCCTTGTTCCAAAGCTTCCTCTATGATTCATAAATCTGTTGGAGTGGTATTAACTTGCAGAAATTTCAATAAATTTATACCTTCTTATTTTCAAAAACAGATTAAAGACTGTAGCTCTTCTTTTTATGCATGCAGTGGGTCTGCCATCTTTACAGTGCTGTTGTCACATGATGAATAGCGTGTATGATCAACGCTGCCATCTGTAAGATGTGTGATTGCATATGTCTCATGCAAAAATTACAACTGTTCTCTAATTTCTTCAAACTGTTAAGGTCTTCAGCCATCTCTCCGAAGTGTTTAAAACCTCATTATGGTGAGAAATATGAAGAGGTGAAATGTTAATAATCTAATAAAAAATATGAGCAGACATCTGTAAGCACAGACTTGCACATCTTCATCCGTGTGGCCACACACACACCACAAAAATGGACTTAGATATATATACCAGCATGCATTCAAAAAGTCAGGAATGTTGTTTCAGATCGATTGATATGTTAAAGTGAAAAATCACACAGAAAGACTTGGAATAATGTAAGATATCATGTAGATGATTGGAATAATAAATATACCCAAAAAATGTACAAAAAACATGTGGTATCAGGAATTGTACTCTGGGTACTGACTATGAACATACAGGACACACTGGGACTGAAATATCATAAAGGTCAGCACAATGAAAGAGAGAGAGCCTAACTGCTCTGGTTTCTGAAACATCAAGAAGGTCAGCACAATGAAAGAGAGAGAGCCTAACTGCTCTGGTTTCTGAAACACTAATAAGAATGTGAGTGACATGCTATTCTGCATGAGTATTGAAGCATTATGCAAAATGCAGTCATGTGGACTGATAACTTTATCAACAACAACAACAAAAAACCATGAAAGTGATGCACAAGGGAAATCTGAAATCAGGTATCAAGGGGAATGTACACATCACCTTTTGCTTCTCTCAAGATAAATTACCATAAAATTTGTTTGCCCTTGCCAAGGGTTACAGTTAGCCAGAATGCCTTTGTAGATCCCCACATCTGTCTTTGGATAGCTATAGTGACTATCCAGATCCACTGCAAGCAGAGTTCTGTAAAACGTCCAGCTATAGCCATTTTCAAGAATCTTAGTTTCTCTCAAGAAAAACTGGGGTAATTAAAAAGCACATTTCTCCATCAAACTCGGTCCATTCAAGAAATTTTTACACCCTTTTCGTTGCTTCTAGATATATCTTCCATTTCCTCAGTTATTTTTGCCTCCCCTGTCTCAAACTGAGGTGGGCCTAAAGCTCCCTCTACTTATTTCTACTTCCTCAGCAGCTTTGATATGCAGTTGTGGACTACTTCTGTGGACTCAGATTTGTTCTGAAATGGTCATAAATTCCTGTGCATTATAATTAGCTCAGAAAATTTTACTAGCGACTGCTCTACTGCTTTACTTCAATGTCAGACTAAGGCAGAGCTGACATCCATCTGGTTTCTACCTCAGTCATGCTGTCTCTGATCACGGGACTCGTCTTTGGCTTGTTCTTGCTGCACGAATCCCACGTACTTTCCTCATCCATACACGATTTCTTTTTTATCACGGGTGTGTCCCGATGGAAGGCAATTTCTGTCAGCCTCTTGGCATTCTTGTGTTTGTACCCGTGCGTCTATTTACAGTTCAGATTTCAGATTGGATTTTGTCGTCTGCTTCGTCTGATGTACCTTTTCCCGTCATACTTGTCATTCAGGAGTACTAAAGAACTGACATAAAAATCGACGACAAAGTAATCACTGTGTGACTCCATTGATTGTAGATGTCTGTCCTGCTGGTTTCTCTGGCAGCGGTTGCAGTGAGTCTGCACTGCGCCCTCGTCGATGTTCAGTTTTGCTTGCAGGGACTTTGTTCTCCACTTGCAGACCAAAGGTACTTAAAATAGTTCCTTACATCGGTGTTCCAGCTCTCGTGCCGTCTTCACTTACATCATATTCCACGTCCTTCCATCATCGCTGCTGCTCCTCCATGAAGTCGCCGTCTGCTAGTCGTCCTCGTCCTTCGCATCTGCCATCGTTGGCTTGTCCTGCCTATGGCAATGGCTTCACCCGAAGGGACGCAAAGGATCTTGGTGAACATCGCAGAGACTGTGATTGGCAAACCATGTAGAACTTGGTAATAATTTACAACGCACCTTTATAATTTATAATTAAGTTGACATTCTGCCTCACTTGAATCAGATCATGTCAGTCATAATCTTGGTTCTCTCACCGCCCACTTCATCAAGCATTGAAAACGAGAACTTATAGTTCGCTTTGTGCTTACTGTGAAGCTCGTCTGCGACAGTTCCTTACCTCCCCTTGCAGGTTTGTGTCGGTGGTGTTTGCTAGGGAGCACAAAGGTGGTTCGTGGAAGTCGGTTTGAAAACAGCGCTATATACATTGTCTTATGATGATGGTGATGGTAATGGTGATGGTGATGGTGATGATGCAAGTACTGGTGAATTAATTCTGTACAAATATGTTGAAGATTACACAAAAAGGTAATTCAACTGATGCAAAAACGAAAGCAAGTCTGTACAAAGTATAAGCCTGGCAGGAGTTTGGTTTTTGCACATGCTTTTGGCTTGTTCTGGTCATCAGAGAAGTGCCTACACCACTTGATGTCTACAATTGTTCCTTTGTGAAAAAAAATAGTTATAATGATTGCCAACAGTGTGAGTTGTTCCAAGTCCAGCTGCATTTCTTGCACCACTGGGGTGTCAGACGAGCTGACCCAATACCAGTGTCTTGAATAGCGACAGCTGAACCACAGGCGTTAAATTTTGCGCTTTCATGCACCCAGTGACCAGTGATCATCTAGACAAGTTCATAAATATTTTGTTTCTAATTGAGTTTGCAAAGAGCATATAATTCAAATGTGTCTCTGAGATGGAGAGCGAGAGACAGAGAGGGCGGGGGCGAGGGAGAGTCAGCCATCCGTACAATACGTACATTAATGTGAATTAATGTGACACCCACACACACACAACTGAAGGGCAGTGATTTCTGCTCTGTCGATGAGCAAAAGCTTTCTTCTCTTTTTGTTATCCAGCAGAGTCTGTGCTCTCCTCGCGAGGTCCTTCAGTGAATGGTGGGCCCTCGAGTGCCGCTAATGCGGCGAAAGGTGACGTCATTGAACTTCCGGCAATCCGGCATGCAGGGCAGAGTCTTCTCAAAGCCATCTTTGTCTAGAAGCCAAAAAGTTTCCATTCGACCTTTACCCTGAGGGGAAACAAAATCAAACATAATTTTTCGAGAACTAACGCGCTGATGGTTTCTTGGGTGAGTGGCTCGTGAACTTGTAACACGGGCAACCGGCTTTTTATTTTTTATTTTTATTTTTATTTTTTTTTTTGGACAATGTCCCAGATTGAAGACTGTCCGAAAGTGTATCTCCTCTTATTTGTGGGCAGTCGCATTTCCGAAAACCGTATACATTCCGTCCCCCATCTGGATCTGATGATAAGCGCAAGAGATCGCTTGCGACTCCTACCCGTTCGCTCCCCATCACCCTTCCTCCTTCCTCATATACATACCTTTCAATATACATTGCTTGCAGAACGCAGCGAGACATACAATAGATGCCCGTGGGTTTAACGGTGTGGGCTGACTAGATAATGTGAAGCTGCTAGAATAATGCGCGTTAGGCAGCGGAGTGTAAAGGATGACAATTGTGGCAGTTTTTGTTTGTCTCTTTAACTTGCAGCGTTTACGACTTATCACACGATTTATTAGAGAAAAAAAGAAAAAAAAAAGAAAGAAAAGAAAGTAAAGAAAGAGAAAAGGGGAAAAACTAACAGCAGTGTTTCAGTCTCTCTCTCTCTCTCACACACACAAACACGCATGCATATACAAACACGGACGCTTTCTCTCACTCACTCACACACACAAACACATATGCAAATACACATACAGGCAGGTGGGTAGATGCATACATAGGATGCACTGACCTTGATTTCCACAAAGCCCCGGCTTTCCAGAGTATATTCCGATCCAAAGGCAAGCAGCGCATTGTATGTGGTGGGGCTGACTTGAATTTTGTCCGCTGCAATGAGCATCCAGCACGCATCTTTGACAAACAGTTATGAAGGGAAAACGACAGACAGACAAACAGATGATTAACTAAGGCTAGTGGCCAGTTAACTTCTCCATTCTTGCTCCACAAACTTCTCTCATTAAAAAAATGATTTGCAAGTCTTGAGAAGAAACGTTTGCTGTAGTCTGGGCGGTCTGTGCCATCTGGACAGGAGAGCGCTTCAGTCGCATGGGAGCAGACTGCAAGACCTGGACCTACTCTCACCTGCTCTTTACTCACAGGCGACACGTACATGGTCGGCTGTTACCTTCTCTTTACTTTAAAATTTACTTCAGACATGGCTTGAGTTAGCAAAAATTTCAATAAAATAAATAAATAATGGTTGTAAATTTTAACAGTTGTGATTACTTGAAATTTCACCGACTTTCTACCCACCCATTTCGAAACATATGTTCCCATTTCTCGGAAAGAGGCGGAAATAAATGGGTGGGCACTCTTTATACCACATCATGTAAATCAAAAAGAATGTAAAATCGAATCGAGGCTGAGCAGAGATTTTCTAAAGCAATATTTGTTTATTTTTTTTGGGGGGGAGGGGGGAGAGATCACCGAAATCGTAGAATTCTTTGGATGACATGAAGAACGTCATGGTCACTGATTATGGATCGCACAATCCTTTGAACTCTCAATGAGATGACACATCCTTGTCACAACCGTTTCCATGTCAGCTGGCACTAACTCTGTGACAAGAACCCGGATGTGCAGGACGCAATCGCGGCTCTGGCATTTGCGCAATCTATCTGTGACACACACTCGACACCGAGCGATCTTTTGATTTGTCGGTTGTGATCCCGAGCCGCTAAAGGAGACGCCCTGCGGCTATGTGCCGTGGTGGTGCAGGTGAACAGGCTACCAACGACAACAAGAAGGTACAAACCGTGTGGCTGCTGCTGCAGTTACAACCTTTGTGCATGAGAGATGCCAGAGTCGGTACGCGTGAACCTTCGTACCTTGCAAACATGGGGGACACGATTTATCTCATGGGACTCAATAATGTCAATCATCTCGATGGTTGTCGCTAGTACTTCTTGATGTTGACAAAGGCATTGGGATGTTTGTATCTTTCTTTCTAGGAAAAGGAAGTGAAGCGTGAACGAGCTGCTGAAAATGAGTAGTGGTCATATTTTAGAATTTTATTCCGATTTGTAAAGTAAAACAAAGAGATTTCTGAAATAACTGTTTTGATCAAGAAACAGAAATGTGGGCAGTATGGAGAAACATATTAATGACGTCAGAGATACAGTTTGTTATTTATTTGCTTATGGGAGCGGTGACCGCGAGCCTGACCGTATTAATAACTCGGTGAGCTGTTGGCGCTTTTTGCGCCGTGCCAATGTAAGGTCGATGAGCTTACCGTTCATGAGGGAATACATTTACACACACAGCAACACGCACATTCACACCCACACACACACTCGCACACATACACTTGTACCCACACACACACACTCGCACACATACACTTGTACCCACACAAACACACTCGCACCCACACACACACTCGTACCCACACACACTTTCGTACCCACACACACACACTCGCACACATACACTTGTACCCACACAAACACACTCGCACACACACACACACACTCGCACCCACACACATACACTCGCACTCACACATACACACTTGTACCCACACACACACAAGCGCGCTTGCTTGTTTTTAGGCGTCTGAAGATAAGGGAAGAAGTGGAATAAAGAAATTCAAACCTTCTCCAGTTGATTCCATTCTGGATGCAGTGTTGACCGTATCCCCAAAGAGACAGTAACGCGGCATCTTTGATCCCACTACACCTGCCACAACTGGACCTGAATCATGTCATCCCAACAACGACAAACCGCATATCAGGAGCATGTCAAGATTAACATTTTGACAAAAATAAACTTCCTGCTTCATTTGCCTTTCACTATAAGATTGTTATCCTCGTGAAAACAGTTCTCATACGCGAGGATTTGTGAAAAAACACAATAATAAATAGGTTTTAAGAGTACTTTGCTCATAAAATTAATGCAAATTCAGCGGAAGTTACCTTACTGACTGAAATTTCACAGCTATGAATTTTTAAAACACCATTGTCTCGTAAAAGAAAATCTAGGAGTATTGCCACCCTCCCATACAGCTAACAGGTACACACAGGTGCAGCCATGCACAATCATGCATGTGAAGACTTATGTATAATATATATATATACGCCCACGCGCAGGTAGGTTGTGGGGAAGGAGAGATGGAGGAGAAAGAGAATGAATAGGAAAGAATGTGCAAGGAAGAAAAGAGAGTGTCTACCTGTGTTTACTCCTGCTCTCAAGTGAAGCGCGCGCCCAGGAAGGTTTGGGATCTCCAAGTGTGTCACGTGGTGCGCTAAGTCCAACGCCATTGTCCCAATCTCGGCCACGTGACGTCTGCCGTTTCTCCTGGGCACCCCTAGAAGTTAACGAATTTCTGTCTTCAGTGAAGAATAAGTTGTAAATTTTTGTCCTTAACACTCGTTTACTTGAATGAACAATCGTCTTTCTGTGACTGCTAAGCATATACTGGATGTAGAGTGCCACGCGTGCGTGTGCGTATGTGTATTTGTGTTTGTATGTGTGTGAGTGAGAGAGAGAGTGATTAAGACGCTACGTGTGCATTAAATAGCTAACAAACAGTACTATGGCCGTTCTCGATGAACACACCATCTCATATCTCCGTTCTCCTTGTAATTTGCCTGACGATGTAAGCCAGACTAGTCGCTATGGTTACAGGAAACTCTGTGAGCCTGACAACTTTTCGATCCCAATGGACGAAACTATCAGACTGGAGGACACGGCAGGAAAAGCCCCGATTTTCATGCAGGATCAGGTGAGATTTCATGCATGACAGGATGTAGTTTCTTGTCAGGGCGTCCGAGGAAGATTAGTAGCAGGCAGACTAGTATTTCCCGAAATACCCCGAATGAGGACCAAGGTCGGACAGCAAGCGTCCCAAGTAATTCTGTCATATCGAGATGAAATCATTGTCCACGAGTTGAAGAAGCTATGATAAAAGGCAGAGTAATCATTTCCCACAGCAATGTTAGCGAAGACTAATAGGATGTTCCAGAAGTATCACAAAAGGGGAAGCAACCACCGGGAAGTTAATCAAGAACATCCGTGGGCCTCGGTAGTCACAACTTATTGTTGTTTCCCCCAAACTGAAGACTCTGTATCTTTTGTACCAATCAAAGCTTCTTAATTAAATATAGATTAAAAAATTCATGCAATTACGATCCAATCTCTTCTATAAATTATTGTAATCAAGTACGTAATCAACAAATTTTTACTGAATGATACAAGGACTACGAATTCTTAAATTTTCTTCGGTTGAAAGACATTCCCGAACAGTAAGTCTGAGCAGAGGTTAGTTAGCTGCTTAAACCTAAAGGTCCTACTGAAGTCTTTCCCTCTTCTATTCTCACTCGCTGACACTCACACGCGCGCTCACAAACACACAGTACCTGAAGATACCATGTAGGCGTCGCCAATAGTTTCCACCTTGTAGACATCATAAAGCTCCAGCCGGGCGTCGAAGCATGAGTAGAGAGTGTTTAAAAGGGAGATCACTTCCAGGGGGGTGCAGGACGCTGAAATTTTCGTGAATCCTACAATGTCGGAGAAGAATATTGTAACATCATCGAAGCTCTCGGCGGACACCTGTTTCTTGAGCTTCAGCTGCGTGGCTACGGCTTCCGGCAACATCTGGTACAGCAGACACTCGGCACGCTTGCGCTCGCGACTCAGCTCCTTGGTCTGGTCAGCCAGCGTGTTGGCGTAGCGCTGAATGTCGGAGACCATCGCCTTGACGGACATGAGGATGACCGGGCAGATGATGAGGATGACGGTGAAGAGGGCGATGCTCAAGGCAATGTCCTGCGTGTCCCGGTGCAGAGCGTTGCTAACGTTTTCCAGAATCTCGTTGGCTAGCTTCTGCTGCACCTCAAACATGGTGTCCAGGTAGATGGTCATGTTGTCGAACCAGTACTTGCTCTTCGGGAATGACGGCTCCGACATATTGTCTCCACATCTATCGCTGCCGTGGCTAATCTCCTGCCGCATGGCAACGATGAACTCTGTCGTGTTGCGCTGATCGTGCTTGGACAACAGCGCCTCCATGGAGGCCGTGACAGTTGGCGAGAAAAGCTTGGAGGCTCGCAGGTTGCCGGCACCCATGCTCTGCTTCTCTAAGAACCACAGGTAGTCCTCGTGGCTAAAGTGGCCCAACAGGTAGTAGATGCTGCCCAGGTTCTCTCGATGCCGATGTCGTTCTTGCTGCTCAGCAGCAGCTGGTAGGCCACCAGCTGGCGCCAGTCGTCACCGTCTTTGGCGAACTGGATGGCGCGGTACATCCAGCCGATGAGGCTGTCGGTGAGGTTGATGTAGAAGGACATCTCTGTGCGGTACGTGTGGTTGCCGTTCAGCCTGGGCACCAAGTCGGCGCGGTGGCTCTTCAGCGCGTCCAGGAAGCTCTGAGCCGTTGGGAACTCCGGCAAGTGGGTGTTTGTCTGACCTATCGCACGCATATCATCATCATCATCAATCATCTTCCTCATCATCAACAACATCATCATCATCGTCGTCATATCATCATTGTCGTCACTCTTGACCACACATTTACTAAACGTGTTACTAAACATGCTATTCTTTTTCTTTAGTGCGCACGTGGAAACATTCCTGAGGTTGAAAAGAAAGATCGATGGACAGTGAGATAAAAAATCCCTATCACGCGGCTTTTTAATGGCAAATTGTTCCATGCAACACTCATCTGTGATTAATTTGCTGAGCTTCCCCTTTGTTCCATGGAATTCCACCCGATGTACATCTATTCTTAAAATGGCCGAGAAAGTTTAGTTAACTCCTCTTCCGTCACTAGTGTACATAAAGGAACTGGGTTCGCAGCACCCGCAACACACCTCTAACAAGATGTATGGGATACTTTGAATTATGGCACTTTAGCATGTTTCACACGTGCTCAGTATGACGAGAACTGGATATTTTTCTCTGATCCTCTTTCTTAGCCTCCTGTCCTCAAAGATTGTCTATATTGCTTTGTCCACGTAAGAAGGACATTAAAACAAAACTAAAGTGAAATTTACTGCCTGTCCCAGAGGGTTCTAGCGGTAACAAATGTGTTCACTAAAGTTCTGCACGATAATTACAAGTTACACGAAACAAGAAGACGAACAAGTTAAAAGAAATCTTTCACAGAAAAATATCAAACCACCACGAACATATCGCAAAAAGTTCCCAAATTGATTTTGATGTGTTTTTTAATGTTAAATCCTTATTTCTTGCTGTTTGTATTTTCGTCGATTTGTTACAGTACAAAATCTCCAACCGTAGAGAGGCATTTCGTCGTTAAACCATTCAGACGAGAAGATTTCTAGGACAAGAAAAAAAATTGGAACACTTCGCTCCTTTTAATGAGATCATAAAATAAATATTACGACTCATAAAAACAGTTTTTCTCGCTTAATTAACTGTTTGGAACAGAAGGTGAACTTGGGATCCACCCGGTCGTCAACAAATAGTAAAAGTTAATTAGTCCCCGCTGAGGACTTCAAGGAGCAAAGGGTTCAGCTTGCCACCAGTTCAATCCCTGCCCATGTGCAGCCACCCGTAAAAATCCGCTTCACCTACTCTCCAGCAAGGAGGTTGATTGTGTCTCACCTGGCCAGGTATTTAGCTGGGCCATAGCTGCGTCCGTCTCACGGAAGCTATCCGTCACCAACTTCTCTGTCGTCTGGTCATTGTAGCTTGCGTGCATGGCGGTATAGCCTCGTTCTCGTTGAAGAAAGTGAACAAAGAGGCCAACCTGCAAGAAAGGGACAAATATGTTACGGGTGTATCATAAGGGAATTGCTGCAAATATGAGCGTGTATCTCGAGAAACCCATAGGGGTATTCTCCCAGATTTTGAAATATTTTCACTTGTATATATATATATAGTCATTATAAGAAATACACTTTGATAGATCTTAAAGACGAATTGAATTTATTTCTTGTGTCGACTACCTAAGAACATTGTGACTACAAGACTGAAGATATAACGGAATGTCTTTGACCTAAAGTATGGCTTGGCATACAGTATGTGTGGTACTGCAAAATTCCTTGACCCAGAGCTGGCTCTGTGGGCATAAAATCTTTGTGGTCATTGTTCTGATGCCATGTCATCGTAATTACTGGCTTAATTGGGCAAGACAGCCACAAATTATAATTATATCAAATATTCTCTAAGCGAAGACAAACCTAACTCAATCTTCACACACCCAATCTCTTTATCTATCTTTTACAATTTTTGAGACAAATGTTTTGCTATTGGTGTTTTGGCCTGTCTGCATTTAGTTAGTAGCAAGCTCGTTTGAGTGAGTGAGTGAGTGCGTGCGTCACCTCTGTGCTCAGAATGACCACGTCTCTGATGGCGGTGTTGGCCACGTTCTTATAGGCGGTGTCCCGGACATCAACAATAGACATGATCAGCAAGGCCAAGGTTGGCAGCAGGGTCAAAGTCAACATCTTCCCCATCTGGATCCGCTTGCCTGCAGTTAGAAGAGAAGAGAAGACAATACTAACTCCATTCACTGGTCATGACAGTTGGTCGACATCAGACCGCTTATTTCGGTTTTGGTTCATGCTTAGGATATATTCCCGGTTTTGATGGAAACGAGCGAGTGTGAAGAACAGCAGGCACGCGCCATGATGGGAGAAAGAGAAACAAAAAATGACAATGAGAATTTTTTATTTAGGAGGGGAGAGGATAAGCAAATTAGTGCAATGTTTCACATCAAGCCCTTTTGACAGGGAGGGGAAGACAAAGTATAGCTATGACACTGACATTTACATTTATACTGACAACGACAGTGAGACTGACAAATACCCTGACAGCTCAATCCTTCTCCTCCCTTCCCTTTTGTTACGATAGTCCAGGAAACGACAAGCCCAACAAAGTGACAAATGACAGCTTCGAAGACTTTTCGCTGCTCACCTCTGATACACCTTAGCAGAATATTTAACAAAAATATAAGCTTGGCAATCTCCGGTGCTCCTTTCATCTAATAATTACGTGATGTTATGGGGGAGAAGTTTCACGGGAAACCCTTCAGTGATGGCGACGGTGAGACCAGTGGCGCCATCTGAATATCCGGCCGTCTGGTCCTCACATGCCAACGTCCTCTCTCTCGTGTGCTGCCATAGACTCTGACTATGGTGGACGATTTTAGCTGATGCTCGGGCGAATTAGAAACCTCGTGGTGATTCGAATCATCTGCACGAGGCGGTCAAGACGAGACTCACTTCCGCTGGGCCCAGACCATAAGAAGCAAAAACCTGCGTTCGCGCGGATTCGGTGATTCATAAATAACTTGTGGCGAATTCTGTGTCGCATATGAAGCACTCGGAGTTTTGGCAGGAGCCAGCCTCGCTCGATAATAATTTTGTTTCAATCTTCGGAATGCTGCCTCTCACGACGGTCTTGAATTTTGGAGATTATCCTGCCAGGTACGCGCGGCTCTGCCTCAAGCCCACTTTCTCTCAAATTCTTCGGTTATGTGGGTTGAAAAAAAAAATACATAGTTGATTTGCAACTTATCATCTTGCAGCAATTCCTTATCGCACTTGCTGACCTTATTAGTAATTCAGAGAATCTTTAACTTTGATTAATCAGTTTTATGTTTCAAAAGTAAATGTCTGTTGGATATTCGGGGTCCAGGCTGTGGGGCAGTGAATCTCTGAGTGCTACTTTGAGGTGCTTACACTTTTTACAGTTTCTTGAACACGAGATCAGTCAGCGTGCATTTGAGCGTGGTGGCGATGATGATGTTGATGACACTCGCGATGAGAAGAACAATTTTTTTATCTTAGCAGCAAGTCCAGGAAAAGTTAAAGCACGTTTATGTTACGTACGTTATATACGATATTTATCAGCCACCAAGAGCCAAACAGTAATTTCCCTCAAGAATAATTGTAAATCGTTGGAAAACACACACACACACACCACATACACGATACATACAAGCAGACGAACACACACAAACGGGATTTGAAAACCATTTGAAGCTACTAGTCTACATTTGAACTGGTTGACCTCATCCTGTACCCGCTAGCTTTGAATAAACACGATAGTTACTATGCACTGCCAAAACCTTCGAAGTCCTATTAAACTTCCGCTTATTTACCATCTGCTCGTGATAATCATCAACACAAACAGACAAAACATAATCGCCTTACAGACGCCATGTGTTTCGCCTCGAAGCGGAAATGTCACTAGTAATGCGCATGCTCAGAGGAAGTGACCTGCGGGTTTTCCATCAACTTCAGACGCAAGTTCCGTCATTTCTCTACATCACAGGATAGAAACTGTCGGAACTGGAGATGCATTTGTGTCCACACACTCATTTCTCTCTGTCTGATGATACATTGCTGATGGTGTTGTTGTTGGCCGTTGTTGACATTGCCTCCTGGCATTACTATTCGTAAGAATAATCTCTGATTATCTCGTGGCGGACTTTCTATTCAAATCTGATTTCAGACCACCTTTTCTTGCAGCAACAGCATGAATTCCATTATTTCTGGTTTTCGTGTTTAGGTTAACAAGCTGTGGACCGCAGCTGCGCCACGTGAGTCGCAGTAATCTGCATCACGTGATATTAAAATTTCAATGATTTCATTTACGGGCTAAAGAGCGAAACAGAACAAAAGAGTTTTAGAAATTACGGACTGAACATTGATTTGAAGAATATTCTTGAAAAATTTTGTTTTGGAACTATGCATGCGTATGTCGCACATAACATCGCGAAGCATGTAAAAGACAAATTACCATGGAAACACAACAATGTGTCCTGCAAGTAGTTGCTGTTGTTTTCCAGTTACTGCGCGCTGTTTTCTTTACCAAATTAATGGTTCGGCGAAAGTGTTAACTGGTTTATTATGACATTTTTAACTAACTTAATTCATGCGATAATTTGACCAGATTCTCTTAATACTTCTACGCATAAGTGAGAACTAAGGGTCGACACTTTTTATCGTCTCCGGAAAAACTAAAATTTAAGCTAAAATCTATTAAACCTCATACATTAAATTTATCATTGTAACTGCAGCCCTTCTAAAGCAAAGAATTGAAAGTATGACAATAAAAGGGAAAGTAAACAATAGACATAATGAAAAATGTAAGCTGTTCACAGTATACAAAATTCTTCCAAAGTCTGAATTGTGTCCATGATACTGAAAACAAACTGTTTAAACAAATCGGAGATAACTGAACAGGAAACAGATGCAGTAAGGCAGGAAACATGTAACAGAGAGAAATGTGGAGAATGATTTGTTTTTACACTCGAGATGCTATCTCAAAGGTGGTAATGTACTCTTTCGAAAATTCGGTGACAACAACAACAACAACAACAACAACAACAAAACAACAACAGCAACAACAAATGAAACCACTGAATGAAAGTATATATGAATGATGCTCCGCCTTGTGTCAGGAATTCCTCACAGACAGCAGCAGGAGGTGCATGGCTGCAGTTGCTATCGACTTGTGAATAAACACTATGGCAGCGTTACCGTTACTTTGTTGTTGTGCCGGTCAGTGTGTTGGATAAACTGAGTTAAACATACAGCAACACGAGTATACTTGAATACAGGCAATCGGCGACAGCGGTAGGGTTAAATAGCAAAGAAGAAGAAGCTGAAGACGAGTTAATACAAGTGCGCACAGTAACACACACACACACGCACACGCACGCATACACGTACACAAACACTTTAGCTCACCAGCCGGAGTGGTGGGGTTTCCTCTGCAAAAAGCGACGAAGATGTTGTCGTTGCCTCGCTTGAGAAGCCTGTCCACCTCGTCGTCCATCTCCGAGCGTGACGCCATGGAGATCAGGGAGGCATTCTGCAACAGGGGTCAGAGGTCACTCTTATCTGTAGCACGGTCAACAATAGCTGGCGTGACATCTGTATCGCGGTCAGCAATGTTCAGATTGTGGTCAGAAAGTGCTCAAGATTGCTGACATGTGCAGGATGGTCACCAGTAGTCACACAGCCATTTGCTACAACACACTATTCAGGGAGACGACAGTCTGGAGAAAGTAAAGCAGCTTTTTCGTTCTCTTTTGACAGACAAGGAATTTCTCAATAGCACGTAGGGGCTATTATTGTCATGCGCGTGAGACTGAAGAGGGAAATAATGTTAGTAGAGCGCGCCTACAAGAGCCATCAGAGTCCCATGCTTCTTGGAAACAAATAAAACCAATATAATATGCTCCATGCCTAATTGTGGTGCACGAAAAAAAAAAAAAAAGACAATTTGCAAAAGTAAATGATTAGTGTCTGCATGTCCATACATTTTAAGAGGTTTAAGAAAATAAAAACTGTTGTTCAATGAATTTATTTTTTTAAAATGCTCATCACTGCATTTCCTCATAAGAGGAAATCAACATCAAATGCGCGACAACACGTAGAGAACTCTCACTTTTAAATTAAAGGAAAAAATGAACCTCTTATCTCTGTTTGCTGACCTCGGTTGTGGTTCTGTTGCCGGAAGACGGCAGACAATCGCCTAATAGGGGTCAGGGCACGGACACAAAAAAAAACAAACAAACAAACAAAAAACCAAAACAAGACAAGACAAAAAAAAAAAACAACAAAAAACAACAACAACAAAGCAAACAAAAAACAAAATAAAAAACAGAAGAAGCAAAACATGAGGTGAAAAGTATAAAGAGAGAGTGGTAAGGGATGAAGAATGAACAAGAAAAAAGAGTGTTGTGACATAGTGGGAAAAACACATTAATTAGCTGTCTCAACACCTGTACACAGGTGTGTACTTTACATTCCCAAACATGTTTCCCTCGTTCATTGACCTTCTCCGTCTCTGCAATCGCGCGTGAGCGAAAGACTTCGCTGATTAGATGAAGCTTTCTTTCTTCACCTTCTCGCGGATTAATTAAGGTAATCCGGCCGGCGCCCTGAGTGACCCGTCGTCTTGTCGTCGTCGCCGTCATGTTCAGGGAGGTATTTACATCCCCTGCGGGCGCTCGTTGCCCCAGTGAAGTGCAGTCATGCGTGGATGACACGTAGGCACTTCAAGGATGATGAGCGGGGCACGTGTTGTTGTGTTCATCCATCCCTCCACGTGCTGACGTAGCTGTCAGCCACAAACAAGTCTTTTGGACAACACACTCTCCACAACGGAGAACTTATACAACCACTCCTCGTCTCAGCTGTTGGTGAGGGCAGGACACAAGTGTAGTGTGAACAAACAGATCACAATCTGAACAACTGTCATCTGACTTGCGGACGGAAGAGAAGGCGGAAGTTAAAAATTTTGACTTTTACCTTCGAAGGTGAAGGTCGAGGTCGCTGGGTCAGGGGTCGAAGTTGGCTGGTGAGTGTGAGAGAGAGGACTATCAGTGTGAAAGCAGTGGGTCAGAGTGGATGATCCGTATTATAACGGATTCATTCTCTAGAGGATAATAAGTGCAGTGAATGTAAGAAAACACAAACTGGAATGTTTTTGTCCAGAGCCAAGAAAATGTCCGAGATGTTGGTGGTTACATGCTAATCCACGTCGATTGCTGGCCCTTTTACGGCCATTTCATGTTCTGGAGAAGAGAGATATTCCTCTCCTAAGAGCAGGAAATGGAGGAGATATTTGTATAATAACCCTGTAAATGCATCTGCGCACTGAATGAATACTCAAGATGCTATTCTGCAGGGGAAAACAAGTCGGCGGGTTAATGACCTCTTACAGGTCAGATGCAACAGAACTCAGACACATCTTATGGCATGCTCTAGTACCCTGTAGTGATGACAACGATGAGAACAATGATGATTCATCAACGATGATTTGCTATGGTCATCGTCTTTCCTCTGTCGTGAGCTATTTGTGTATATACCACTTTTCAATCATTTCCCTCTTCCTGACCTCGCTCGCAGTAAGTTCCCAATCTTTTTAGCAATTATTTACTCTCACGTGCCCGCAGTTCATGTCTTTATGTCAGACCCTGCTACCCCGTGGTCTATAGTGACTGTTTACCCGTATTTTGTCAGTAGCTAAGTTTTGAGTTAATAAATTTTGTTCAGATAAGAAGTATAAATAGCCAATGTTCTCTAGCAACTCAATTCTCACTGCATTACTCCCTGTGTTCAGAGGTTGCATAGTACAAAGTTGTGTCTCATATAGTTTGAACAATACAGGTCAAAACTATTGCCAGTCAAAGTATTCATTTGGATACAAGCGCTGGGAATAAATATTTCCTTCATTACGGATTGCTGAACATCACTTAACATGAACAGCGATGTAAATATGTTACATTACCGCACTTTATTGTTATCTATTTTTGTTGCTGCTATATAAAATGTAAGAACATACTACATGGAACTCGGTAAACTTTGAAGCAAGTAATGACAACCTAAAATATCTTAGTGTGAAGATAAATAATGCCAAGTGGTCATCATCGTCGTCGTCATCGTCGTCGTCATCGTTAATCATCATCACCACCATCATCATCACCATTACCGTGTTTTTCTTCTTTAAAATAATACACATGAACATTTTGACAGAAAAGTGCGAAGTTTAAGTCCCCAGTACCTTGTGCACTCTTTGTTGGTCGCCACCATCCATGTCCCCAGAAAGCAGTCATCCTGCTGCGACGCCTTGCGACAGACTGAGCGCCGTGCCGCCACAGGACACCTCTACACATCGCGGATCGTGTTACGGGGACACACGGGTGTGCCACTGCAGTTACACCTTCCCTCTCCCCCCTCGTCCCTCACTCACATTTTCTGGATGTGTGAAATCTCAACAAACACGAGGTACGACAACAGGCCGTTGGCTCGTACCGCGCATGTCCGCCACCTGCCGTGTGTCTACAGCCCAAGACTGACGACAACAAGTTTCTCTTTATACTGTAATTACGCTGAGTGCTTGGAGCTCACACATCAAGGGAACGATTTTCATCACCATTTAAGAATAAAACATTGAGGTCTCAACATCCTCGTCCTCATGCTCGTCATCATCATCAGCCAATCTCTACTGCTACAGTTACAGTCGCTAGTGCTTTCGTTACAAATCACTTTCTGTATGATGCTATCAACCACGCAAAAGCAATTATTTGTGAAGCCTGTTTCCCAAAGTGTATCCACACACAGCCCGGAGCAATGATCTGAGGAGATGCGATGGTAAAAGTACGACCCTGTGGTTGGTAGAGGCTCAGACTGAACTACTTTTAGCAAAATTGGATCCAAACACTCTTTTGTTTCATCAGTCCTCCCCCTTCGTACGATCCCCATTCCTTTATTAATTAAGTGTACCCGATGAAATATATGTTAACAAATCTTACAAAATGATTCGTGCCTTATTAACCTGCCAAACAGAGAGTTTTACTGTATGTCCCAGGTCTCATATCCAAGTGATCCTCTTGTATTGAGGGTCAGCATCCCAGGTATAATTTGCTCGCTATTAGTAAGTAGCTTTGTCTCCAGCCTGTTTCAAAGAGTGATCTTGCCTCAGTCCCCTTTCCAAATTATACGTTTTTATTATTCCAATATTCAATAGTCATTTTATGCTAAGCATAACATCGTCTAGAATAAACTCATCGTGGTGTGAGGAAGTCCCGGTGTTGAATGGTGTTAGGAAGCTAGTCAATTGTAGTATCCTGAACAAGTCACCAGCTCTACACCAGCACATCTTTGTTTCTTGAAGTTAGGTACCAGCGATTTGAGATCACTGCAGACGGTAATATATATATATCACTACAGATGCAATATAAATATATATATAACTACAGATGCAATATAAATATATATCACTGCAGATTCAATGGTACAACACTTTCGATTCTTGCTTCGGAAACTGCAGAGCTTCGTCCATTGCAAGGCCTGATACGATTTTCCTCTTCTCCTGAGCATTTCAAGTTCGACCTGTCCTAGGATTGTTTCACAAAAGAAACATCTGAATAATAACAGAAGTGGAGCTGATGTCTCAGAGGACACGCAAACACATCTACTGCGACTCTACAAATGTATTTTTTTTTTCGTTGTTATTATGTTTGTGTGTTTTTCTTTTTTCGTTATTTTTATTTTTAGTATGCACTTTGAACCTGCCTATACTGGTGGGAAAAGTGCTAAACAAATTCAACATATTATTATTATCTTGGAGTTATTTGTTGTTGTTCAAAGAAATGATGTCAGTTATGACGTAATGTAGGTCAACAGCCCGCACAACGTGATTTATGGGAGTGAGGCATGCGCGCATTCCTGCTCGTCGCCATCTTGCACCTCTGTCACTTTTCTCACTTTTGTTTTTCCTCCCGCTGCGGCTAAAAATAGCCCAACAGCAGTGCTGACGTCACATCAGCTGTACTACTATGCCGACGCTGGCGCCACCAGACCATGCCCACAAGAAAGGCAACTCTGATGTTGTCACGATAGTCATCGTTCTTGCCCGCCAGATGGCGTACACGTGTTCCTCTCCTCCATGGCAGGCATCAAAGAAATTGTTGTGTGCAGCAACTGTCAACAGCCGTTGCACAATTTTATAGTCGCTAAATTTAGAAAGTGGAAGTTCAGCCGAGCATTCTGTCACTCAGTGCTGTGTACTTTGAAACTAAAAAGCAAATAAATAATGTTTATTTTAAATATATTATATGTGAACTGTGATGGCCATCTACAGCTTTAGTGTCTATGCTTATTGTTGCCACTATCGGGTTTTTCTCGAGATAAACACTAAAATATTTTATTTGCAAATATAAATATTACGACAAGGCTGGTGGAGATACTGAGTACTTCATGCTCACCTTTCTATTCTGTAAAATCGTTTTTATTCTACTCATCCTTAACAGAAGCAGAATGGTGACAAATGAAGCGATGACAGAATAGTTAAGTCTTTATAACATTCTGCTCATTATTTTCTATTTTAAATAAATTAATAATATTATAAATAACATATTAATATATACTCTTATATTTTATAAATGAGCACTTGCCGGGTAAGTTGCGGGACAGTTGTTGCTGTAGTATTATTGTTTTAAGTGAGAATCAGTTGCCCGTTGTACAATGTGTGTGGTAACAAACTTGCTGTATAAAACAGAATATAAATTATTCTGCTTTCGATATTTTAAATATTGGTTTACTTGCCACTCTCACTCTTGTTTTTCTTCATTGTTCTTTGTCATATATAGCTGTGTGGGCTGTGGCCCCCTTTACACTTCCTTCAAACCTTATTTTCTGTTCTCTCTTTAATTCTCCATCAGGGCTGTCTGTAACCTTCACGCTTCCTATATTTCCTTCAGAATTGTCTGCATTTTTTAAACATTCCCCCTGTCGTCCTTAAACCTGACTTGAAAGTTTTTTGTCTTGTTAGCATCTTCATCTACTTGCTATACTGAAAGCTCTTTCTGGTCGTTGTCTCCTCCAAGAAACGCAGACAAAAGTTTTTCAGGAAGAAACAAAAACCAAGCCATCTGTCTTCCTCCTTGGATGCCTTTAATCTTTCTGACACAGACGGGCCTCGCTCCTTCGCAAGAATATGTCTCAACAGGATTCCCCTCGGTAAGGCCCCCTTACGAGAAAATTACCCTCGAGCTCATTACTCGGCTTAACGACATGATTGTCGTCATCCCTGTCTTCACTAGATAGCCCCAAAGAGACACCAAAGCATGATCACTGGTCTTTGATATGGCCCACCCTGAAAACAATACGACCCACAGCAGCCAACTGCCATACTCAGTGTTAGTTACCTACTTTTTCTCTAAACAATCGTTCTTGTGACAGTGTCTGGTCAGCTTGTGACAAGTTTCTGGTCAGCTTGTGACAGTGTTCAGTCCACAATGTAATCTGTATTTTCACGCCTGATCACCTCTTTTTATTGTTGGAAGCGGCCTTAAACTTATTTGCGTCTGAATTCATTTGCGTTTGCTTACCTGCATTTGCTTCTACTGTCACTTCTATTTGTTCTTATATTTACTTGTATTTCTTCCTAGACTTACCTGTATTTGTTCCTGGACAGTCAGCTGACTGGCGCCGGGGTAGACCTGCTGCTGCCGCATCATGGCCCCGTCTGTGAGAAAGTAAGAAAAGTGTCGAGTGTTACAGGAGACCTTAGACAACAGAGTGAGGTGAGCTAGAACACGACAGCGCGCTGGGAAAGCCAAACAAAAGAAAAAAAGCTTTCCAGAGAAAGAAACTTAGAATTTTCGTCAAATTCAGTGAATTCTTAAGAAACTGTTCATTTATTCATTCATTCAGTTTATCCCGAAACTGGCGAGGCATTGCTGGCTGCGTCGGAGGGGAGATGTGATTGAACTCGTCAGAAGTGAACTCAAGCCAGCAAAGCTGGTCTTTCACCCGCCTGAGAAGGTCCCCCAGTGAACACCCTGTCCACCCCTTCAATTATGTCTTGGTTGCCCAGAGTTTCCTGCGCAGTGTGGTAAGAGCCTTCGCTATCTTTTATCCGCCACCTTTGATGAACTCTGCTGGGATATTGTGTACCCTCAGGAACTTTCCTCCCTTTAGGTTCCGAATAGCCCACTCGATCTTGCAGAACTTGCAGGTCCTCTGGGTCGGCCATTGGTTTTCTCGGTATCCTTGTGGATGTTGGGGTTTGTCGCCGAAGCAGCCGACTGTTCCGATCCACTGCAGATATGCATCTGGACTGACCTTTGCATTAAAATCACCAAACGCACGAAACTTCACGAACGACACAATCAACGGCCAAGTTTTCCGAGGTTCACGTGGTCACGAGGGAGGGGACAACCCCACGAGACTGGTACAGTGTAAAAAATATCCAATCTTATTTCTAACCCCATTGAGTTCACAATACATCAACGACAAAGCAAAAGGCTTGTCCCTGTATCATGGCTGGTCAGCCACTGAGTAGCTATGTGACCTGGGCAATCACTATGTTATTTTGCTCTCTTGAGTCGAGTATTTTTACATATTCTGATATGAAAACACTTCATTTTCAAATGTGTCGGCATCAGATGTTATACGACATAAGAAAACGACATGTGCAAACAATATCTGTGACAGGTTAAAACGTGAGAATTATTTCAAGCTTGTAAATAATAACCCGAGTAAAAGCCGACTATGAAAAATCTTGAAAAAAATAGTAATTTAAACAGAGTGCATGCTTAGGGTGATGAAATAGGATTTTTGTATCGTAATAAACTACAGTATCCTCCCCTGCGAACTTTACTCTTTTATTTTGCATTTAGGATTGAATATAATGTATACAGTACAAAGCGAATAATTTTCAGGTTTTTTTCTCATTTTTTTTCAAATTCGGTCCAAGATAGGAATTCGAAGTACTGCAGTCAATGAGAAACGTATAATAATAAAAGGATAAATAAATTCCCTATGCTATAAAAATTCATAACTCTGTTAAATATATGCAACTGCGTTTCTCCTCTGAAGCGCGTTTTTGATTAATTTCTTGCAGTTCACCGTGCAGTGGATAAAAGACTAGCTCTGCAAAATTAGCATTTACCTCTTTGCCTGAGTTCCATCGCTTTCAGCTGTTTCCTGCTTTCGCCGGGCTAAAAATTCCTCCGTGATGTCACTGGTAAAAGCCGTGAAGTAGGTGCTTCGGCCACAAGAGACTGGCGACCCCCGGTGATGCCGATGTTCCAACAGATGGCGACACCAAATACGGTAAAGACTCGTGAAGTCCAACGCACACCACGTCCACAACACTGGACTAGAGAGGAAACATCCGACACTGGGTTAGGAACCTCCACTGGACTGGACTGAGTTGGCAAGATCGTTTCCAGCGACTATGTCCCTTTCTCTGGCCTTGAGGTAAGACAAACGGAAATCACTGGAGGTGAAAATCACCTGCTTTGTCCAGGTATTGATTGGACGTCCTAAACGCTGAGTTGTGACCGCATAATAAGCCAGGTAGTCTTCACTTGATTGCCTTGCGTGCAACAGCCTAATGAAAAACGAGTCCACTGGACTCTATCTTCTATTTATTCCATTTTTATTTTTAAAAGGCGGTGAGGGAGGGGAAATTTAATTACTGTAAAAGCAAACTGACAACCATGACACGCTAATCGAGTGAAATTCATTTAGTCCATTCATTAATTTGATTGGAAAACGAGGGCTGATGATCTATGACCTCTTTTTTTAGTCTTTAGCTAATGGAACACCGACCCTGACCTTCAACCTTCAAAGAACTAAAGGACAAGAGAGTTCATTTGTGCGTCTGTATTGTGCTTGTTACATACATGGATATATATATAAAATGCGTGCGTGCACGCGCGTGTAGATGTATGTTCGTATTTGTGTGCGAGTGTACATGTAAATGTGAATGTCCAGGTTTGTATATGTTTTTGGCTGTACTTGATCAGTTCTGTGTCCAGACACCAAAAGAGCATGTCAAATAATATTTTTGGTAGATAAATCAACATTTTACATTGCAATCAAAATGGCTGACACAAGACCATCACACGATGTTCCCCTCCTCCCTGCTACAACCTACCTCCGCCCATCATGATGGTCTATTGGTCACAGAGGCAAGAGGGCAACACTACATCTTGTCTTTGGCTTGTCTCGCAGGTTGAAATTTGCTGTCAAATAACTCGAGGCACGTTTGAAGGACTATTCAATCAGAAACATATTCCTCAGCATCACATTTCCATGTGCCCACATATCTACCCACAAACCATTATTTCTGCCAAGCAATGTTCTTTGGCGCGAGAAGTTAACTTGGTGTATTGACAGCTTTAAGATGGTATATCTGATCTGAATACCAAGAACATTCGAACGACCCTGAACTTTCCACCTAACATCCTTGACACTTCATCCTATTAGCCGTCCCTGTCCAGTGATTATCACAACTGTTTCCCAAGGGCGAAGAAATATGATTTCTTTCCGGTTGTGGAGGGTTTTACAGGCGATAGGGCGTGTCGAGTTCCAGCCAGGAGTTGTTCTCCATCGAGGTTGAGGCTGTTGTCCGCAGTCTTCGCTTTATTGTCCTCCATCGGTTCCGCCATGCCTCTATGGTTTAATCGTCTTTTCATCGATTCACCAAAGGCGTCACGCCATTTCTGTGTTATGGCAACCTTGCCATTCATTTCCTAATTGTGTGCACACGTCGATGAGAAGTGGGGAGCATGTCCGGCATCGGATTCCATCCGTGTCCACCTACTCTTACTGTGATTTCTTCTGACAGTCGGACGAAGCAAAGACAAGTGTCATACTAGTGTCCCTTCGAGACAATTTGCTTTACATTAGGAAACTAAACTTCTCCTGGTCTTACATCTTGTCATGTGTATGTGTGTGTGTGAGGTGTCTAAGGTTAACGAAAAAACTTCAGGTTTGACTCGCCACTGACACCATCTGTACAGACAGACCTCCCTCTAAACCCTGAGCCGCTGCTAATAGAAATAACCTCTGTACTCAAGACATAAAGCATGCACTCAACTTTTTCATGCTCTTATCTCCTGCATTTAAACATTTGGGTTGCATAATTTCCAGTAATTACAGTTAGGTGCTTGAACTCTTGTAGTCAAAAACGATTGCAGCCAAGCACTGGACTAGAAACTGGAAATACTAAACTAGCCATTCTAGAAAAGAACAAGTTTACTTTGACTTTTTAAAATACTGATTATTAAGTAAATCTCTTTGCAGCAAAAGTGTTCTGAGCGGACTACAGGGTGTTTTGTCCCTACACTTGAATCATAATTTACGCTTGGAACATTTTAAGCTTCTCTTGCCATAAACGAATAATCAAGGTTTTGATCTCCAGTACCGAAGACAGGCATCCAATCGACCGACTCAAGCAATCATTGTACAGGAGCTATGACATCTGAGACAGAGTAATATCTCAGCAAATATTCTTATTTGGATAATTACATAATGATGTCCGCCATCTCTTGGCAAGCTTTGTCCACAATGCCAAGTACAACACAGAATGCAGTCACATGTCCTGCAGCAATGGATTGAGCGCCAAAAGGCATTACAAGTGGAGAGCTAGTGTTTCACGAATGTTCGGACCTCCAGTTGCAACTGAATGTCATCCAAGCAGCCAGACTTCGGACTTTATTCAGGGAGGAGGAGTTAGTCGTGGGCCGGAGTCTGTGCATCATTCAAGGATGCCAGAGTTTGACGGCGTTCAGTAGGTATGCACATACCTCAAGCCTGAAATTCTTTCATTACAACTTATCTAGCTGGTTATTGTTTGAAATACTAGAGAAGTAGCCTTATATTTCCGAACTCTTTAGTAATCCCATGCACATAGCAAGGAAGCTGCCGTGACAGAAACAGTAAGTCTTCTGGGACTTCGACATTAGCCGGTACACGTGCAATAAAGACAGGACAGAGCTTTAGTCAGTTTGAACAACAGTTGCGATTCTAAATATTCTTTGACCATTCTCTGCTGCTGCTATCATGGACAGGTAATATTTAGATTCTTGCAAACCCCATCATATAAAATTATCAAATTGATACTAAAATAGTCTTTTATACCACTCGTCACTGTCTTTTACCCCCGTTGTATACATATTCGCACAAATCACTGGAACCTGTTGAGGACAAGCTGAAAAACATCTCCCCCTCCCTAATAAAAAGGTCAATGAATTGGCTAGGTTATTTTTGGACGGAACATGACAACAATCTGGATGGCTCATAATCTGAATGGCCAGAATTTTCTTCCTCACTTTGCATCGAGAAAATTGCCAGCCGGATATCGAAAAACTCATCGTCGTACCCGTGTAGGAATCGAGTCCCTCCACCTGCCACTCTAGGTGACAAGAATGTCCAGTAATGGACGTTGCACACTCGCTGGTCCATAACAATACAGAAGCAAGGGCCACTCCATAATATCATGTCTAGAACAGAATGCCGGGTACTCACACCGTTTGTCCTGACTACCCGTCCGTTTCGTCTGGCGTTGGCAGCTTCTGTGTATTCCTTTCTCCATCCATCATTACGCCAGGGCTTATGCATCCAAATCAGTTTTTGTAATTCGAATAAGTACGGTTTTTTAACAAAATAATTAATCTTTTCTTTACCAGTCTGTTTGCTTTCTCTGCCATATGAAACATGCAGCTGTGTAGTCTGGTAGTGAAATGCATCTAGCATGCTACCTGTAGCAGAATAGTGATGAAACTTGAGTAAATGTCGGCTATTTCGGGTGTAGGTATAGTATATTCTGGTCTTGTTTATGGACAGTTTCTGCCGATTTTGATTTTTCCATCATAGACAGAAGGAAAGATTAAGAAATCTGCCGGTGAACGAACACAAATATTTGCATAAAGGTTTCAGCAGCGGGCGTTGACTTGTGATTCGGTGATCCCCGGCAAAGGTTAGCAGGAAATAACCAATCAAGGCATAACTAGCAAGAAGTAGCATTGGGAATACTAACATGATGGGTATGGATGGTGAATCACAAAAGTGAACCAAACCGAGCCTTCTTTTGGTGCTGTGGCTCCTCTTTCTCTCGTTATCATCATTCTCTCTATCGCTATATTCTTCTCTACCTCCCGAGGTATCTCTATTACTGTTGCCCCCGAGTTCCCATGGCTGACAATACCCCGATGCAGTAACTCTGCAGATGTTTTCTGCTTATATCTATATATTTTTTGCGAGACGGTGATTGCTCAGGAAATATTTCTCCAAACAGGATTTGGCAGGGTGGATGCGCCATAAAAGTTGACAGATGGCCCGACTGTGTTTTCCACATGGTCCACAGAGGAAGGCAGTCTGCAGACGATGGACTATTTCCTTCCACAAAGTCTGCGACCGAGGGCAAATAAGTAATTATCTCAGTCGGAAAAAAAAACCCACAGACAAGCGATGTTCGCAGCCTCCTGTAGCACCTGCCGACCGGAGACAACGTCTCTGACACTCAGCTTCTTGCGTGGACATCGGGGCCTCCCATAATAATCTGAAGAAGGTTGTTAGCTTGAGTTGTGTTCTTTAAGCATGTTGTCAAGAGCCAGCTAACCAGCTCTGAGACCGACCGACCGACCGACCAACCGACAAATTAGACCGACAAGTCCAAAGGTTGATATATAAAGCGTTCATAAAAACAAAATTAATAACTCTGTTTAAACTAAGAACTCGCAAGTCTGAGAGGAAATTGAAAACAACTATGATGATAGATTCCATGCATGCCTGTTCATACGAATGATGAATTTTCCGGTGTTGCACTAGTGAGTAAATACATAGGAGTAAGCACAAACACTCCAGAGTGGATTTATCTGCGGAGACGATCGCGTCCATGGGGCTGAGAGTATTGCACTTCAAACACTGGCTTCCCTCATCTAGCTGGTCACCTTGTACAAGTCTTTGATGGCAAAAACAGAAGCGGGCCTGTGGGTGGAACATCGACGCCTTGTGGCAGGAAGCGCTAACAACGCATGCGTACTCAAGTTAGAATAAATTATAATTGCACTCGCTCAGAGGGACCCCGACACGTGCGAAAGTACTCAAGCTCAAACAGACAGACAGACATACGTACATATTTATACACTGCATAACACACACACAGAGGGAGAGAGGGAGAAAAAGAATGCGAAGGCTTCATTTAAGATGATTTGTTCATGCGGCTTATTTTGGTTTCATCTTCTCCTTATTTATTTCACAAACAGTTTGAAGGTCCAGTGTTCAGGAGCTCTTACTATCAACATGGAGAGCTGTTCAACTAAACACTCACTTAAACGAACGGATTCGCGTTAAACACAAGATTATCTAAAGTAGAATGCGGGTGTGTCGAAACCAGTGTTTGCTGGACTAGGTTGTTTTATTTCAGGAAAATAATTCTGTTTTCTACAAAAGTTCACGTGGTAATCGATGCTCCTGTAACCCAAGTAGGCCAGAAATAATTTGTTTGTTTGTTTTTTTGCAAAGCAGGGAAGATTTTTCTTGCAGTTTCAATTTTAGCGGATTTTCGACGAAGTTAAGAAAAGGCTTCAGTCAGAAACTGTCGAAGTCTCCACTTGAATGGCATCGATCTGAGGAGTTGTTTGTCGTCTGTCACGTGACTGGCACGTGCAGGACAGCGGGTCGCGGCAGCACCACGCATGCGCCTTCATTAAACAGTAATTATAGAGTATCCGAGTTCATAATTATTAACACATACAAACATACATATTGAGTTATTCAGATGATGAGTTACTAGTCTCATTCCTGTACTCCTGACATCGCAATGATGTGTGAATGAAAGGTTGGCGGCTTGTTGTTTGGTTTCACAATTCAGTGAGCGATAATATTGGTTAATGAATGCTTTTCACTCCGAGCCCACAAACAAAAGAAAATTAAGGCCGAAATGTTTGGTGAAAGCACACCGTGCTAATAAAAACAAGCAGAAATAATTATGCTACAAACTCTTTCGTTTTTGTTTTTGTTTTTTGTTTTGGTTGTTGTTGGCATGGATATCTTAACTTGCAGATAAACGGCAGCAATGAAGTCCTTAGTAAGGTATAATTAGCAGAATAATGACAGTAATTTAGATTACGTATAATAATCAAACAGTTGAGAGAGAGACTGATTATAAATTAACACAAGCACTGAGGTAACCTTCGCTCATCCAACGAAAAGTGTATAAAAAAGAGAGAAAAGAACAAAGAGGTTTGTGCAGCTACTGATAATAAACGTTTAACTCAATAAATACTTAACTATATGATATCTCAAACTATATTCTCATATGTGTATGCAAGAACTAATCTGTCTTAAAAGAAGTAATATCAACAGAATACTAGCAAACTATTTAGCTCCTCTTAATTGGCCAAAAATGTGACAGAAACCACTGAATGGTAATGTCTAAGACTGTCAAAATAGCAAAGCAAGAAAGTAGTGAGTGGTTCTTCAGATTATGATACGAGAACTTAAGAAATATTTGACAATCTACCAAATCAAATAAAATGAATGTGAGATAGGTAGCAAGGAGACAATTTGAGGACCTGACGAGACATGTTGCAGTTGTCAGCAAGGCTGGACCTCACATTGACCAGAATAATCGAACTATTTTCATTGGTCGGAAACACAAAATCAATCAAGCGTTAAAGTCTGGTGGGGGTGTAAAATGGTTTTCTAATGACTAAAATATCAGTGCGATATCTGATTTGGGAGGATAAACTCGATCTCTTGTTCTCGGTACATACGAAGCCTACAAACTTCGTCAATGCACAGAAAGGTCGACATGAGGACCACCATCAGGTTAATGATCTGACACGTGGCAGCCATCATGTTGGCTAAGTTCTCAGCAACTAAAACTTATCTATGCACTATTCTGACCTCTGTGTTGTTGACTTCTTCTTGTGAATGGGGATGTTTGTTTATCTCCAGAACGGAATGGGGGATGTATTCACCAGATTTGGGAAATAATATCTTGAAAAGATATTTACCCAATGATTAAAATACCGTACTCTACAGGTGCTTTAAAACCAGGGTAAACCAACTCTCCGTATAGTGAGAAAGGTTATTTCTGATAATTATTTATAATTATGCAGACGGTTGAAGTTGTACAACTCGCCCCTTGCCCAGGTCACGTGTGCTCAAGATGTAAACCTGCTGCAGCTTTTTTCGGTAAATGAAGAATTTTGGTCGTCTATCCCAAAAAATCCACGATTAAAATTCCAAACACTGGTATTCTGGCTGGCGCTATGCACGTTGAAAACCAAAAGATGACATGGCAGAAAGAGGACGAATATTATAGAAAGGCAGACAAGCCAAAGAACAAATGGTAGCAAGGTGAATGACAATGTCAAGTTAAGACAGAAAGAAAAATGTATGATTGTATGATTGTTAAGAAAAAAAAAATGAAAAAAAGCTTTAAAATAATCCTTTGTGAGTTTTAATAATGTTTTCCAATTAAAACTGTTTTAAGCAGCAATCCAACTTACTTCTACAAATAAAAAAATGGTTTCTGCTACACTCAAAAGACACACAGAGACTCGCGCGTGCGCTGATTGAAATAAACTTAAGATTACAGATGATGGAGGGACAAAAAAATAAACAATGTTAAAAAATAAACAATGGAACATTTTTATAAATCACGAAAAGAGGTCGTGTTCGTGTCCAGCAAGATCTGCTACTAATGGAGTGTCGTTGTCAAAGCAGAAGGGGAGGTCACACAGCACCAAGGGAGGCAACACTCACGTGAAGGCTTCTCCAGCTAGCACTTGGCAACCCCGTGATCCTCAACTGCCCTCCTTGTGGTCGCCGTCGCCGTCAATGACACCACCAGAGACTGAGAGCCGCGGGTACTACGCCATTGGTCCCCTCACGTGCAGTCTTTCACAAACACCGAGGCACGCGCCGGCACGCGCAGGCGGAGAGGAGAGGAGATGAGGCCACGCGCTCGCTGGAGGAGATGCTGCTTGGCGGAGGGAGACGCTAAGACTGTCAGCTTTCTGGGAAAACTTGCTGCTTTATCTCGTGCTGAGACCCGAAACACCGGCTGTCATGCCTGTGGGTTGTTACAGCTTTGGTGACGATGGTGGTGGCGGTGGTGGTGGTGGTAGTGACGGTGACGGTGGGGGTGGACTGGTTAGGCCGACATTGCCGACTGGGCTTGCCCTTGGAAGCCAGCCGAGTGTTTGCCAGGCTAGCAGTGGTTTTAAGAATGACAGATCACAGGAATGCTTTTATACTTCTTTTTCCTTCCTTTTTTTTCATAATTTCTATTTCTAAATATTTCCCCCACTCTTTATTTTCACTTTCCTCTGTCTCCGTGTGTGCGAGAGCGAGGGTGTGTGTAAACCAAAGAGAGTAAAAGAGTATTACTATTTCCAAGAGCCTCCCTCGTCATCAGTTTTTATTTTAATATTTCTTTAGTTAGCCTCGTTGTTTGAGTGTATGTAGTGCATAGAACCTGGCCAAATGCTTGGACTCCACGCCGTACAAGAAAACTAATAATGATCAGTATTGCTATTATTATCAACATTCTTTAGAATCTTCAGTGTTTTTACACACTTTCTTACTCTAAAGATTGCAAAGAAAGAAATGCCAGCCGACGACGACAATCGATTGGCAATTAGCGACTAGCACGACGGAAGTGACGTCAGACGCCGTGAGATGCCAGACAATGATTTCTGGCTACCATGAATGGTTCGGGAATCTCAGACGACAAAGTACAGAAAGTATATTTGAATAAAGCTAATCCTCGTGTGTTACAAACGGGTCTGGGGTGGTCGGGGCATCTGGACAATGGTCAGCTGCAGCACTGTCCTGTTGGCACCGGCATCACAAGCAGAACTGATGATGTCATCGTCAAGCGGTGCACCATGCACTCGTGTAGTCTTGGAAACAGTTGTGCAAAGCTGGGAGTGTTTGTTGGATGTCACCCTGTTCACACCGACTGTAACAGCGATCACCTCAACATCGTACTGTTCACAAAAGTAGTGATAAGTATCGAGTTATCACACGGGTAAAATGTGATGTGAACATAAAGGTCTGCTGTCGGTGAGTTGGTGTGAGTGAGCTGAGTGCACTGCAAGTGCTCATAACGGAGAAAGTCATGGCATCGTGTTTACACTTGTAATACACTAGATAGACTTCACCCAATGTGTTCAGATTTTGTACACTTGCCAGTTTACTCCCAAAAAACAAACAATCAAATAAACGAACCAACCAACCAACAAACCAACCAATCAACCAATGAACAAACCAACGAACCAACCAACCAACCAAAGAACCAACGAACCAAACCAAACCAACCCAACCCAACCCGACCCAAACCAAACGAAACCAAACCAAACAAGTTAATCTTTTCACATGCGAGGACTTCTTGCTATTGTCCTTCCTTCATTTTTCTGTCTTTTATTAGTTTCTTTGTTGATTCTGCCTTTGTTGTTCGTTTTGTATTTTTGTTGTTATTTTTCTTATTTTTGCTCTTTGCTTTTCTCTTTGTCCATCCATCCTTCCTTTTTCAGTCCGTGTGTGTACCTCCCCCACCTATCTATCGAGGACCGCATCGACGACTGATTCTTTGACGAAGAGATCAAAGACGAGACCTGATCAAGCGCGGGACAACAGGGGGACATTGTTTGTCTCCATGTTTGACTAAGAGCTGATGGAGCTGTTAGCCCGAAGATAGCAGCTTGGGTTACTCATTCCGTTTACGATACTGAGCGATACATTTGCACTGCCCGAGCTGACGTGTCCCTAACAAGTGTCCAGTGACCTGACAGCTGGGGTGGCCGGTTGTGAAGGAGGCATCCTTGCTCTCCACCCGCTGCAGCCGTGAGTGATCAGACTGCCCATCCGTCCTTCTCCTCCTCCCTCAGGAAGGTGTCCTTATGTAATTCTACTCATCTGTCATCTGCAAGCGGTGTCTTGTCTCCTTCCTCATCCTCAGTTCATCTCCTGGTGTGTTCCCTCTGTTACGTCAACCGAAGGCAGCCACCCCACTGAGCACCCAGGGACAGAGTCTTTTGTGAAAGTGCCTTAAAAAAAAAGGAAAATAGATGATTACGTAACATGAAACTCGGGAATGGAAATAGCCACCACAAAATCCGCGGCGCAGATAAAATGCAATTGGAAATGAGTTTTAGGAGGCAATTTTTACAAAGTTGGCAAACAAACTGACAGACCAGCTGACGTCTGCACAGATCGGGCCAATCAACCACCGCAAAACAGGTGAGGAGGACATTAAAGGGAGACTGGAGCCCCCAGAGGCGACAGGAAATCACGTGGGAGCAGCCTCGGTCAGCTAGAGTGCCGTGCCCTTGTGAGCATAGTGGGAAAAGTCACATGACGGACATGGGGTAGGTGTATGACAGACAGTCGGGTACATCTTGTTGTCATCAGAAAATAGATGTGAATGGACGAACAGCTGTGGAAGCTGTGCACGTGGTGTAAAGGCAAAGATCGAGTAGCGAGGGAACTGTAAGTGGTTCGTCGTGTCAAGGATGGAAAGACATTGATTCTGATTCTGCTGGTGAAACATACTGTATCTTTAGCCACTTTCCACATTTTTTTGGTGAAATTTCACATTTAAAGTAAATTGCCGATCCGGAGAAGTCACTATCATCGGAAGAACTGGAATGTTGTTTGGAGTAATGCCGAGAAAATGTAAATATTTTCATCAATTGTCAGACACAAGATTGCGAAATGGATTGATTAAGGAAAAAAAAAATGTTAATTCCAGCTCACAATTGATCCAAATGTTCGCGTGATTAAAAGAAAGCAAGCGAGAAAAAAGAAACAGCTGTGACTAGCCGAGCATAACGTGTTCACTTGTATAGCATACCTCCAGAACCAGAGACTGAAATTATTCCCACTTCCTACTTCGTGTTGAAAATAGCTCCTACTTTCTGGGCAACAATAAACACTACTCACACACTCTATTTTCTGCAATCAGGTCAAGGTACCGGCCCTCTGTTAATGAAGATTGAAAGAAGTTTGTCTGCTCTCGTAAACGAACAAAAGCGAAAGGACGCACGGGCATCGACAGTGAGGGTCGTGCTTAATTGACAAAGTGGAAAAATATTTGGTTCCTCTTTGTGTTTTCTGTATTTGATATTATTTTTTAGTTTATTACGGTTGTTTATTCTTTTATAGCTCATATCCTATTTGTTTGTTTTCCTGTTCCTCTTATGCTGTCCATGTTTCATTCTTGTTCTTAGGCGCTAAGATCGGTTCCCAGTCACTTAATCCCCGACACTTCATCCCCGACACTTCATCCCCTAGACTTTTAATCCCCAGACACTTCATCCCCAGACACTTCATCCCTAAACTAAATCCTTAACTATAAAAATTATGAAGTCAGTGAAAAATTTAATTGAAATTCAAATTCAAATCATGCTTTTAACTTCAACGTCATTTGAACATCAACAACATTAGTTAAAGTTTATATAAGCTAGTAAATTTAATGTTCTTCAACAATATGATATGAAAATTGTTCTTGAGTGTCGGGGATGAAGTGTCGGGGATTAAGTGTCTGGGGATGAAGTGTCTGGGGATTAAAAGTCTAGGGGATGAAGTGTCGGGGATGAAGTGTCTGGGGATTAAGTGACTGGACACCGCTAAGATCATGTTCCTTAGGGGTGTGAGTATGCGCTTTATAAATTTTGCATTTTCTTATAAAGTTTTTCTTCTTATTATTATTAGACTCTATTATACTCCGTTACATTATCTGCTGCTGATTGCCCTGACCTGTCAGCCCTCAGCTTGTTACACGGAGGTTGGTGGGTTGATGCTGTGGATGGAGAAGGTCGGCCAGGGTGCTGCGGCTTGGCAAGTAGTTCCGCTTATGAAAGGAAACATTAAAGACGCTTGTTACTAAAGGCTGAGGCTTATTTATGGCTACTCTTGTGCCTCACGACCTGGACAACAACTGCTCTGCTCTTGTTATGTTGTTTTTCAAAGGCTCTCCACACTGGAAGCCAAAGCACCTGCTGTCCGCCATCTTACTTTACTCAATCAACTTCCTGCGTCCTTCTGTACCGTCTAGGACTATGGTGGAGGCACTAGAATGAACACCTTTCCAAGAGGAACAAATAAAATAAAACTGTTAAAGAAATTGACTAACGAGAAAGGAAAAGAGGATAGAACGAAGGATTATGCCACTGAACAGCCAGCCAGCCACCCAGTCAACTGTACCATTCAAAAACAAACCAGCGAAAATTTCAAAGACCAATCAAACTGTGAAAGCAGAGGACTGGCATATAAAAAAAGTTTCAAATCACGGAAAATGAAAGAAAAATATTATTTTCTGTAAGCAAGCTCAAGCATACATAAAAACTTTCTTTTCCCCCCACAAAGTTTGTTCCTGCTTTAAAAAAAAAATTAAATTCTGGCCTAGACATTTTATAATAATGTATAATAAGCTGACATCCAATTAGGCACATTTTGCAAGATTTTGTGTCATCTGTTAGGTAATCTGTTTTACGAATAAATTTATATTCCTTGGTACCTAACTCCTGTTTAACCCCCGTAGTCCCTTCTGGCGTTTGTCAAAGTAACCTGACCGTCACGCCCCAGTGACTCTAGCACCATCCTGATGGCCAGACAGATTAGGCTTAATGGCTCCCAGGGAACTTCAACTTTAAATAAGTTCTGTCGATTTCCTGCTAGCTCACACTCACTCACTTACTGGGTTTGATGCTGTCCACCATAGTTACAGGTGTAACCAGATGATGGCGAAGGAAGGAATGCTGGGAAAAGGTGGCAGAAGACAGCAAGTACCGACTGCAGGGCAATCAGACCAGAGATCACAGGCTCAATGGCACCAGTGGCCTCAGATAGACAAAGGAGATGAGCACACGGTGACACAAAGCAGTACAGTCGGTACTGGAAAGATAAATCTAAAAAAGATAAAGATAAAGTAAATCCCTTATCAGTGATGGAGACTGAGCCATATTTAAAATATTTGAAAACTTGATGACAACACCGATATATTTTTTGTTGCCAAAAAAGACTAAAAAAAGAAAGAAGCCATTGCGCTTGGACCCTGGTATCACTGGGTAACATCATTATTGTTGTTGACTGTCGGTGCACATCACAGCAGTTTGTGAGCTAAGCACTCGTGTGATGAATCATGCAGACAGTGAATGCCAGAGACAACGAAAGGAGGAAGAATTACAGACGTAAACACATGACGAAGCCCGGGGACGCAACGTTGGTCCGAGCACTCACATTATTTTATTTCGCGCATACAGACAACATTCATGATTCACCATTGTCTATCCTCTGACTTCCGGTTGCACTTGGCCAGCGGAGACGCTCCCTCGTTAACAGCTCGACAAACAAACATCTAAACAAAGTCTGTTTTTTTGAGCACACTTATGTCAGAGCCGAATCAGCAAACACGACCTCTACAATTTACCGACGATTCAGTCCGAACAGACGACGATGTGGTCATCAATAATTCAGTCTAAACTCCTGTCGTCTGCTCTGCCTCTCCGTAAACAGACCATGCGGCAGGGGTATAAATTGGAAACAGATGCCGCAGAACTGTATCATCCATAAACGTGACATGCCCGTATCGACTTTCCCATTTGTCTGCAGAAAGCAGGCCTGCGGAAGTACTCAGCTCCTCTCCCGTGACAGTCACTACATTTAGAAAGCTGAACGTTAGGTTTTTACATCCAATAGTTTAGTTAAATGGAGAACAAAGAGTTTATTTTAGGTACAAAAATCACATTTTATGAAAGTATTTTTAAAATATTTAACTTAAAAGGAAGGGGGGATTGGTGTTTTTCGCACAGCCAGCAACTGAGGCTGTATCACGGCCAGGCAGCCAGCCCTGTAAACAGATGCCAAGTGTAGAGAAAGAACAGCGTGCCCGAGACGAGATCTGAACCCAGGATAACCAACCCTCACTGTGTTGGTGACGCGCTAACCGTTGCGCCACCCGGCCGCCCACTAAAAGGAAGGGAAGAGGGTAGAGAAGAGAGGTAGGCAGTGAGAAAGAGAAAAATCCAGTTTATACACATATGCTTTTGATAGTTCTAATAAATAATGTCACTGGCTTAATTCATATTATGAAATGAACATCATTATCATCATTAACATTTTAATTAAAATAACTTTCGTTCAAGCTCATTAATCTTTTTTTGAATCTGTATATGAGGAAATTTTATGGCGAACTGCTCTTTGTGTATAATGTCCATCTCTCCATACCCCTCAAGGGGTGGTTGAAGAAAAGCAGTGTCAATGTACAAATGCGAGACCGTCCATGGTATCCCTGAGTGTGTTTTCTAGACAGTAGAACCGATACGTCTCTGCACTTGTTTTATTGAAGACCGTAAAATAGGAAAAAAATTAATATTTGACAAAGTTGTTAGTATTGAGGTCCAGACTGTTATGCCGTACCACCAGTCACATTCATCAGATAATTTCCATGAAAAAAGTACACAAGACGGATAAAGCAACAAACATAAAATATACGTACAAATGCGCTCTGACTACATGGCCATCAGCTTCTTAATCTGATCTACAGAAGACAGCAATTTTTAATGGTCATCAAATTGAAAATATGAGTTTTAAACTGCAAACGTTTTGTTTTTAATTATTATAAGTAAAAATAAGACGAGCGTGCTTGGGAGGCCAGCAGACGACGGGTGGGTACCAAAGCAAAAGGACTCGGGTAATTCAGCTGACAATAAACTCTTTACAAGCTGGGGATGACCGAGTACTTCTTGAAATGATACCCATCTGTCTTGTCTAACTTGGGTTAATTTAATCCCGCTTCCCTGGATAAATAAACTCTTTGTTCCTTTATGTAGCGCCTTTTTGCACTTCCAAATACAGGCTCAAAGTGCTTCCCCCAAACACACCTGTAGGGTAGAGCACACCCAATGACACACCACAACACCATCATCATCACCATCGAACAGCAAGACGAAAGCTAATAACAACCCTCAAAATGAATAAACAGTGATATTTTCAAGTCATGGCTCAAACGGTTCTTTTTTTCGTACATCAGCTAAATTTTCAAAAGTTGCAAGGATGGGCTGCACGTGACACTATGGTGTGGGTTACCAGGACTGTTGCACAGCGTGCATCTCAATATCCTAATGGTCCGGTGCTGCTGCAGCTTGTAAACAACTCAATAAAAAGTTCCACAATCTCTCCGTGTTTGTGGGTACTACTAGCCCGAGGACTGAGTCTTCTTGGCTGCAGTCAGGATAGTCACGTGACCATTGTGTCAGCAAAGCACGTGACCAAACGCCGTTTGGGACCTTGACTACGCACGAGAGTGCATTTTTTAAAACATCACATGGTTGTAATATATTATTAATATTATTGCAGCAAGTCGGTGTTAATACACCATCCTGCGGCGTTCTCTTGATACAAGCACACAAACATCATCATGCACTGAGGAGTGGTGTCCAGTCCACAGAACACCTCATCACGTGATCCCAGTTTTATCGTCCTGGGCTGGATTTCATGTTGCGCCTTTATCCCACTTACCAGCGAATAACTAGCTTATCAGCCCTTAAGCGCAAAAAGTGGCTCCCACGTCAAAATTAATAGCGAATAAGTCGGCCTTATCGCGGGGTAAGTTATGGTCAGGGGGGACCCGCCTTTACGCGGCTATTAGGCGCAGAAAAATGGCGACTGTAGTAGCTGTGCTCTCGCTAAACAGGCGAAATCTTGTCGAAACAGAATATTTAGGGACAAATTATATCTTTACAATGATGTAGAAGTGTACACGAAATTTGAATTTCGTGGAGTTGATAAAATGTCTATTGCCTATGAGGTAGAAGATGAATTGGAAATGTCGAATCGAGGGAACAATGTTCCCTCAAGCAGACGAGTATGCTTTGCACTTCGCAACGGGATCATTTTTACGTGTGTGTGAATGTGTGTGTGTGCGGCGATTTGGTCGGAGTTTCCGAAGAGAAATGTCACATCGTGAGGAGAGTGACCAAACGCTACTACGACATGCTCGACGATGGATCGTCTTTCCCGACTAGCGAGAGGCAGAGAGAAGGGAAAGTTCTGTGCAGCGGTGGTTTTTCCGAGTGTTGTTGGATACATCAACGGGACGCATATCCACATTCAGGCGGCGAAAATAATGAGCACCAGTACGTGAATGGAAAATATTTTCATTCACTGAATGTTCAGGTAATACTTTTGTAATCAATATAGTTGCCTTTTTTATTCACATATGACTAAACCTTTCGAAGTACCATAAATTGTTGCAGTATAGACTCTTCTCCAATGCAAATCAGGATAAATACAAGCATTTAATATTTCCCCATAGACTAAAATGTTCTCTCTTCGAAAATTTTGCAGATAACATCTAATCACTTTAATATCTGTTAAACATTTTTTGTAAAAGCAGAAAATAGACTGCTACTACACAAATCCCAAGATATTAGGAATTAAAAAACACTCTCATACCATTAACCAAAACTTTCTTATCATCACAATTAATAAACATGTTTTGTTTTATATTTAGTGTGGCTCATGTCAAACAATTTCAAATGTCATCGGCTGATGCATCGATAATCCATATACCCGAAGCTTAATATTGCTATTTATATATATTTGAACAGGTTAATGTTTATCAACGTGCTTGCAAAGTGGCATCCAGGGTGTCTGCAGCCTTTGGAAGCAACTGTAGACTATTGGACCGGGTCATGCTAGGTGACAGTAGCTGCATGATAGGAGAGTGATTGTTGACATCATTTCAGCATCCTGCACCCTTGCAGGAAAGGAAATACAACACAGCACATAGCTGTACATGCAACTGGTATGTGAGTTTGCATCAAAGTTTTCACCAAATGTTCATGTTGGTCACATTAACTGTATCTATGTATAGTAAAGTCAGACTTGAACACATTTAAATATTTTTCCCAGCATGAATTGAATAGTTTTATTGAATAAAAATAATAATTGAATAGTTTTATATGGAAATAATACTGGTTTGATTGAAACCTGTTTACATGTACTGTGTATACTATTTGTAAATGACAATGCCAATAATATGTTCAGCTAGTAGTTCATTTAAATCACAGTGAATGTAGTTATTGCATTGTGGTATAGCAGTACATTCGAGCAGTCAGTATAAATTTCTACAGATGGTGATGATGTTTGTATTTCAGGCATAGCTAAAAGAGATGGGATTGTCTAGGGTCTGAAGATGGAACCAGATCAGGCATGTGAAGTGACTGTGTTCTCAATCGGGGAGAGCCAGACAATGATGGCGACAATAATGATGTTGGACATAACAATGATTTAAATAATGAAAATCACTACAATAAAATCAATGACACTGTTTCAGAACATGATGCTCCCACAGAAAGAGCCCATGTTGCAGCAGGCCAAGCTGTCAGGAACCAATCTGTTTATAGACTTTTCTTGTAAATATGTTAAACCATAATTTTATACATTTCAGAACTATTTTGATAACGAAGTTAGAACATCAACAATAGACATAGTCAACAGTTTAGATGTAGGCCCAACATGTGTTACAACAGGTCAAGCTGCTAGTATCAAGTTTATAAGTAGATTTTTCTTGTGAATATATCATAATTTTATACTTTTCTGTAGAGTTCACAATATCAGAACTATGTGACTGTAGAAATTGTTAAATTTTCATTCTTATGAAACTTAGTAGCTGTTCACTCATACAGATCTCTTTAGAAAGTAGCAAATGCTTTTTAACTTTAATAAATGAAAGATGCAGTTCTTCTTGGACAGGACATTTCAAAAATGTATGAGGTTTCCTTTATGAAATTATTACAAGAGAAATTTCGACATAGGCTTGCAGACAGTAGTGCATGTGGTGGCCTCTGCAAGTGTTTGTCAAGAGTAGCGGTCATCACTAAGACATGTTCTTAATGCTGTCACTTGGCTATTAAAATCTTATATTCTTCTTGAACAATATTTTACATGTGCAACTCTTTGGAATAAATGTTTGAGGCTTCCACTCACTTTGAAGCAAAATTCTGAAGAAGAGTAAAGTATATCAGCATTAGACATTCTCGGTTAAGGAACAGGCAGAAAATACAATGAAAATGAATGATCAACTTTATTAATTCCAGCATGCAACTCTAAATGTCTGCTCATCCCAAAACAACAACAATGAAAAACCAGTGCAAGTTTCAATATTTGGTTCACAAGTTGTGCACCACAAAAATATGCAATCTTAGATTGTACATCACTCTTAAGATACATTACACTTCCACACATGCATCCTACTGAAAATTAATTTAAGGTTGGACAGGACTGCTGAGATTACAAACTATTAACAGTACTTGTCATTTCTGCAAACAGCGTTAGGTATAGCATAAAGCTGACCTGAACTTAAATTCTGCTTGACACTTATTTTCTCAGAATATATATTGAGAATACATCTTAAACTATTTGTATCATAGACATCTACACTAGAGAACACTTCCTTTGTTAGGCCAGCATCAGGAACAGGTGCATATGAAGGCAAATCTGTAACAAACATCCAAATTGTTTCATGTATAGTAATGGCAAAGTGTGCAAAACAGATATACAGGGAACATGCCATGGGTAATGTGATGCATAGTACATAACACTATGACGGATCTCCTGAGAAGGACAACATTTTTTTTCAATGTGTCATCAAACCACAAGCATAAATATTTAATGTAGTGAAAGCATAGCAATATTCTTTTATGACAGTCATGCACAATAGTGATGAAGAAGTGATTTTTGCACAGCAAAATATTCATGATTGTCTATGTACCTTTGCTTTTCAATTTAATTTATGGCTTTATGAGCACAAGTACATTTTATTTGTGTGCAAAACATAAATATTGTTCTTATGATAAATTCACTGAATCAACTTATGTGATATAGCCATGCACTGTAAACTGTCTATCATTCAACCAGCTGTATGAGTCAACTGTATGTTATTAACACTTGCATTAGATTTACTGACATTTAGACATGAAATTCACTTTCAGATCATGCCAGTGATTTTTTTTTTTTTGGGGTGGTAGAATGATGTATTTTCATATAGTACTACCCCTAGTCATCTTCCCCTCTTTCCTAAAGAAAAGACAAAAACTACACCATGAACCTTTTAATTCAAAGAGACCTGTGGGGTGGAGGTATATTAAGGTGAAAAAAATCATTTGGTATCAAACTGAATTCATTGTTAATTCTTAATAAACCATACCTGGGCAGCTGCTGACTAGAGTTATCTCAAATACCTCTCTCTTAAACTGAAAAAAAGTTCAATGTCTATGCAGTATTGTTTTAAAACAAAATGTAACCGAAAAGAGCTAAAAAGAATTAAAGAAATGTTTATTTTGCCTCATCGACCCACCCACTCTCACCCCAACACACAGAGCAGCAATGACTGTGACACTACCACTTCATAATTAATGGTGAAATCGAAGCTTTAAAATATTAATATTGTTATCTATGGCATAGAAAAAAGAGAAAATAATAGATACAAATAATAGTTAAATATAAGTACTGTAATGAAATTAAGTTTATACCAAATATTTTAAAATAAAATCAGTAAAAAGTAGTTTTTACATCACTGAATCACAATTACCGAAGTTTAAAAACTGATGTTGAATAATAATAGAACAAACCTCTAATAATGCCTGTACTTCCCTGCTGGACCAGTTTGCTCCTCGCTGGCGTTTGGAAGACGTCGGCTCCATTATTATAAAAAAAGTAGGCTGACAAAGTTTGTTCCGCGAAAAGAGCACATCCATAGAGTTGTATAGTAAATCTGTGAGCACGCCTATTTGTTTTTCCCGGAAGACATATTAACGTCTTCTGGACATGCGCACAAATAGGGAATCCCCCGGAACAAAGAATGTAGGTCGCAGTTCTAAATTTGCATCGCCAGTTAGCTATTGTCGGGTAAAGTCGGAAACACGAAATGCGCGGGACGCGCTGGCCTTACCAGCGAGTAGCTAATAGGGCCTGCGGGTTTTATTCGGAGGTAAGTTAAGCGCTGAACATGACATCCACCCCTGCACATCCTTCCTTCCCATCCACCCTGCCCCACCTCCAAGCTTTCCCTACAGCTACATCCTGCTTTGTGATTTCTGAACTCTTTGTAAGTGATTCAACTCCTCAGAGCCACATCATCATGTGTATTATTCCTTTGTTTAGGAACTGATCGTCACAAAAAATAATAACTGGATGTAGGGTATTATACAAGTTTAGTTTTCACTGGAAAATTACATTTTATAATTCTATAATTGTTAAATAAGTTTCGTTATTGTCTATTAAAGAAAATCACAAATGTGTGTACTAATAAAAAAAAATTTCTATTGATGAAATAAGCAGCTAGAATCAGTTAAAATAATCGAGCTGAAGATTAAACCACGATAAGCCTCAATTATTTAAATTGTTGATATAATCAGATTCGATCAAGTTTAGCTTATGTCAATTAAATGTAAACCAAGCAATATTTGAAAATTGAGACGCATTAGCAGGATTTACCCATTTGTACAAAAAGTTTTACATTTTACTTTAAATGATTATACTTGTTGTCCGAATGAAAGGAAAGTCTGTTTATACCCGTCTTGCAAAATCGAATTGTCGCAGTCGATCAGCTTTCATGGGTACCTGACTCCAGAGAGGGTTGGGGGACAAATCAAAAATCTTTATTTATGAGAGTAACAGAATAAGCGAAAGTGATGCTTTTTTACATTTATTTACTCCTCGTTCTGAGGAAAGGAATTTAAAACACTACTCAAAATAAGGGAAAGTTAGTTGATGTACAAAGAGGGTTGCTGATGTGTGATTTGATAAGGATTTTTGACGATTTTTGACTGAATAAGTCAAGTATGGTGGATGTTTATTTTCTTATTTTTAGTAATGGGTGCTTAGGTTGGGTGGCAGGGGAGAGGAAAGCTTCCACTTAACGATGCCGGAATATTTCAGGCTGTGAAATGAGTCAACTCTAGGTCTAAGAGTATTGTATTTCAGAGTCCCTCTTATTTTTTTTGGTGGAAAATACAGAGTAGAAAGTTTTAAGGAAACATTGCCTGTTAGTATTTTATACTTTTGAGGTATTTGTAGTGTGCTTGTTAGTGGTAGGACCCCCATATAGGAGAAATCACGAGGTGTACCTTTGGTTTGAGTAGAACCGACTTGATGGCTCTCATCTGAACTCTTACAAGAAGCTGGGAAAAGCATCTCTACCGGAGTCCCACAGTTTCTAACATCTCACCTCACTCCCCAACGACCTGGAAAAAAGGTTAAAGACGACCTCTACTATTGAATTTGGTGCACTCCTTTAGAGCTTCAAAATGTTTTTTAATTGTCCTTATTGAGATTGACAAATGTCATGATTTGATTGTGTGAACCTCCAAGCTAGAAAATATGTTCTTAAACACACCCGCAGCTCGACAAACGAAATATTTTTATCGAAAAAGAGGGAAGCTGTCAGGGTGTATAATTGTTGCCAAGAGGAGACTTTCTGACCACGCTACTTATCTTCTCATCTTTGTTTTCTTTTTTTTTTTCTTTTCTTCGTTTTCACTGAGCTGAATGGATTTTTCATTAGGTGGAGAGAGGAGGGATTGTCAACATGGTGATGTTGGGTATAGTTGCTCTAAGCTGCAATCTTACCGGCTTTAAGAAGCAGAATAATCTCGGTCTGAGAACTGTCTTAACTTTAATCTGGTTCTTCTATTTGACTGATAGTAAGAAGGATAGCTCATCAACTTTTTATTACTGTTTTTCTAAAGAAATTTTTTATTAGCTGACAACATACCTTGTTCTTACTTTAAGAAAATCACAGAACTTTAAGTCAACACCTTCTACACTAGTTCTCAGTTGTATTTAAGCAATTAGACTTTGATATACTTTATATTTTTGTTCTACCTTCGATGTTTTCTTTTCATTCTTTAACTTGTTTTGTTATTATCCATGTTTAATACTTCATATTTCTCTACATACACTCAGTTTAACACTAGTCCAGTTATACAATAAACATATTCAAGTCTTCTGGTCACCTGCCAGTAGGGTTTTTCTGAAACATGAACATAATACAAATTATTAATTATTTGAAATCGGAAATGACTTTCTTTGCATGGTTTTAACTGAACAAGGCAAAACTCAATATTCAGATGATGGTTCCTTAGAGTTTTTATGGTCATACTTCTAAAGAGTTCTTTCACCTGAAACAGCCCAAGAGGAGTTGTCTCCGTGAGCTTTACTGTTACTGGCAGGTACCTGGAGGTATAGGCCAGAGTCTAATCCCCATCACACAGGTGAGTCGTGGAGATAAGCGCATCACGGTTCATACATATTCATGACAGACGTGCCAACAGTGTTTTCTCATCCTTCTCACGATTTTTATCTCTCTAGTTTGAAACCAAAACAGAAATCAAGATGAGAGAGGGAACATCCATCAGCACGGGGGACGTACGCCCGCTACACCAGTGAGGGAAAGTACAACTCACCCTGTAGGACTGGCGGAGGTCCCATAGACGGGATTGGGGTGGACGACAACGGACGACGGCCACAAGCTGTGGTACAGTTGGGAGGACGCCAGACACGAGTACGCGAGATGGTCTGAACCGCAATCAGCTGTACACCCGTATCCAGCAGGCTGATCTTCATACATGTATCAGCTAAGCCCCCATAATGTCACCGTTCTCCAAGTTTTACCAACAACTAGATAGGTTGTGAAGACAGTTCAGAAAAAGGACATCCTACTCGGTGAATGAACGCCAAGGCTGGCTCAGACTCCTGCTAGCAATGGACGTTGGACATTTAACAGAGTCTGGCACGAAGGACTATGGCATGTGATGCGAAAATTCAACATCGAAGAAGGCCTCGTCCAAGCCATCAACCAAAACAATACCGCTGAATAACCATATAGAAGCTTACTTTCCTACCGTTCTATGTGTGAGTCAAGAATGTCGGTGCTGTTCAATATCTTTAAGATCACCATGGTCAAATCTTCCCACGACCTCCATATATACTGCCATCTCAATTGGTGGAAGACCGATCTGCAACCTACACTTTGCAGACGACAGAGATCTTTTAGCGGCAAGGGCTAGACTATATGAGGGCTCGACTATATGATCTGGTACAGCCAGAAGATAAGGTTCTCTGCCAAGTACAATGTGTACAAACCTCTGGTAGTGCCGATCCTGCTCTGTGGATGCGACACGTGAACAGCTCGCTAGAACAAAAAGGAGAATCCAGGTATTCGAGAACAAGTGCCTAAGGAGGCTGCTCTGGATCTCAGACCAGACTGCCATATCTAGTACCAATCACTATTGTACAAACTTTAATAATTACAATTCCCTAAGCATAAACAAAAGCATGAAAGAGCAAAACAGATAAAACTGTTATCTTCTGCGCTGCCAGATTGGTATATAATTATAAATGTATAAACGCCTGTGGGATTTCTCCTTCTGCCTGAGACCAACGTCGGTCAGTGCTCACTTATCTGAACCCTGACCCCAACCTGTTTTCTGTCAACTCGATCACATGTCTACTATATGTCGTATAAACACTTTACGATTTGTGGTTGCAAAGCATAACTTTGCAAAAACATCCTTGGTACATCAGCTTAGTGTCGGTAAAGCCATGTTTTGATCGAATGTTAATCGCAGGCAGTACTGCATCATCGATGTTTTTGGTTTTATCTTATGAATAATATACAGAATCACCGCGTCATATCCGGACAGCAGCAAGTAAATAGTTTTTTAAAACATAAGAAATATGTGTATTTGTTGTTTCTTGTCGCATGGCTTCCGGACTGATTCATCTACTAAATATGTCGAGTTTTGTCACGTCGCACGCCATCACCTTTGACCCTTCACGCATGAGCGCGATATGCACGTGTCCTTTCGTTCAACAAGACAACATATCTGCCACTACAAGCCCTAATTTTAATAATTCTGCGTCTTTCTCTCACTTCCGATCGATTCCATATTCTTCAGCGCGCGCGCACACACACACACCGAGCAAAGGCTAATTATCTGCCCCGACACACAGTTTATTAACCTGTAATACACCTTGACCCGTACATATTCCCCCACCTGGTCTGGGGTTGGTTTTTTGTTTTTTTTTTTTGGGGGGGGGACTAAAAGCATGAACTACAGTTCATAGTTACCCTTCGTTAACCAGATACACCGGGTACTCTGTGGTACTCACATTTTCTTGAATGTACTTGCCACAGTTCTCTGCCCATGGCTACTCGTGTCCATTGAAGAGACATCCAGGCCGTAGTCTATATGATGCTCGTCGCTCCTCTGGTGGTGCACAGGCCAGGTGTAACCCAGCAACCAGTTCACAAATGGTCGCCTTTACCGTCCCGACCTTATAAACACGTATTCCAAAGCAACGAAGCACCTCCCTGTGGTCTTCACGGTGAGAAGTCAGGCATCACAAATAAAATGTTCTCTCCTCCAGATGACGAACCGGCTCTTGGACCAGTCGTCCTCGGTGATCGGTGAATGGCGTTCTTGGTCTGCCTAAGCTGTGCCTACAGTATAGATAATATTATTATTTTGTCAATACAAATGCACAGTATTGTTCGGATAATTCCAAAAGGCATGGAGTGTTAAGAGATAAAAATATCAAAATCTGTTCATTCCGGGCATGACGGGTACAGTCTTCACTTCCTAACGTGCAGCCTGACGGGGCAGTCAGCGTATTTCCTCGGGAACTAAAAGCCTGGCCACCCGTTTAAACATCCAACATTACACTTGACTTTCCAGAACCTTCCTCACAACTTACGCAGTCGCGCTGCTCGACTTTCACGTGCGGCTCAAACTGTCCACAGGTAACTTGCTCACGTGTACTGACTCATGACCTCCAAGAGTGCACGTGACCGAATTATGGCCTTGTTGATGTGCCTGCCTAAAATACTCCACTTACTTGATTTCCACTTCATCTGGTAAACTCAGAGAGCAAATAAAAGAAAACATTCAAAATAATAAAAATCTGAAAATTTTATGATTCAATTTGCAATATTTTGGCGAAAGAATATAAATCATGAAAATAGCATTCAATATGAAACAGTTAAGGTAGTCCGATAGTCATTTCACGAGTAGGCGTTTCAAATCACAATTATTCAACTGTGCAAAATAACCATGTCAAGCAAGTTTACTTGTATATGTTTCAGCCTAAACTCTTGTATTGTAGTTAGTTGTATGTCATGCTACAAATCCACCGGACTATCAATTCGTGCCACCACGAACTTGTATTACATCCACGGTGCCACAACAACTTCTATCCCGTCATAGAAGTCTGGGAGTGTTGTTCACATGAAAAGAAAGGGAGAAAACTTCTGTCGTCATAATGAGTTTGCTTGTCGGTAATTATCTCCCATGGTAAACTCGTCTGCTACGGGTCGTCCTCAATCCCATAGTTGCCCGTGGTCTGGTCCCTTGCATTCTTTTCTCTCTCTCTCCCTCCCCCACACGCGCGCGCGAGTAGTATTCGTTAAAAAGAAACACAAAACTTAAATTCTATATTGTTAGTCCACTGACCCAGACAAGGGGATTCGTGAACTTCCTACACCAGACTTGGAGAAACCATTTAACGCCTGCCACCCCTGATTTTTCCAAACGAACGTAAACACGTTTCTGTAATGATTATGGTGTACTTACAGAGCCAACAGGAGTTACACTGTTGTGCAGAAGCAGCAACATTTTGTGGAAACTTTTTGAGCGAGAACAAGTGTAGCAACTCCATTTCATGGCACTCATAACAACCTGAGACTTCAGAAGCATGAAACAGAATAGGTCTGATTTGGCTATAAAACATCTTCAAAAAGATTATTGGAGAATGTTCTGCAAATTTCCACATTGCTTTATGCATTTTGATAACTCCTCCATGGGCTTTCGTTGCAATATCTTCAAAAGCTCTTCAAAAAGACAGCCTTGTGTGTGTGTAAAGACCCAAGTATTTATAGGAATTTGCAACATCGACCTTTTGGCGAGGAAGGAAAACAAAGATGGAAACACCATTTATAATTGCATGAACAGTATCATTAATTGTGAAAAATAACAATATTTGATTTTCTAAGTTTACAAAGAGTTCTAAGGCGTTTGCATTTTTTGCTAGAAGGTCAAGCTGATGGTGTCAGACACAAGAGCTATGTCTTCAGTAAACACAAGAATTAAAATCTCTATCAAAACTGAGAATAACTGCGCACCATTCTTGCCGTTTGCCATAATGTCGGTAGCATCTTCATTCATTTATTAGCAGCGAGAACAGAAGAGGACTGGGTATCTCCCACTCCTTCAGTCCTTTAGGGCAAGAGAAGAGATCCCTCACACGCTACATCGAACCCCAGGCTTTCACTACCTTAAACATACTCTGTATAGCACCAAACACCTTTCATCAAATACCCATTTTCTAATAACATACCATATTTTTGGTCTAGATAAAAGATCGTCGCTGATGATGATGTTTTGTTGCAGTCGACGGTTTGATGCTGACCCATTCACTAATCTAAAACCGACTAACTGAAATCACCTGCTCTTTTCCTTTCGAATCAAACCAAACAGGGGGAGGAAAGGGCGCTAATAACAAAACAATCGATTGTAAAATCCAGTGAAAAAATAAAGTCTGTAAAATGTTTTGCACGTTATGTATTAACAAGTCAATACTGTCAGGATTACTCAAGGTGATGAAAATCCAGGGTTTAGCTCACGTGCAGGGGGAATAATCCTTCCTGCAATAATAACAAGCATGGGTAATTGCTTCCCCTAGCTTGCGGAGCATGGGCTTAGATGCAGACGAATGTGAGAGGATGGGGATGTGAGGTCAATGCTTGACCGTGCACATTGCCATGACGACGATGCGTGGCACACGACAAATGTCACTGCTTGTCGTTTAGTAGCCCAGGTGAGTCACAGGCGGAATATCAACACAACAGTTTTCCCCTCAAACCATATTTTTAAATTCCAATTGTGCACTCCCGGTACTAACGTATATCTCATATAGCTTATTATTGATTGGTTGATCAAATGATTGACCGATTGATTTCCTTATTCATTTATTCGTTCGCTCGTTTGTTTATTTTCTTGCCGGTGTACCTAACATGCCATTTTTTTCTGACAGAATGTCAGCGCACTGTTCATTTGGGAGGACCAGATCAAACGACATGGAAGGGGGAAGTGAGGTGCTTCGTCAACCGTTTGTAGTAAAGGCGAATTATCTCTTGTAGGGGTGACAACCGACAGGACACTTTCCCACTTTACAACTTTGTGAATGTTTGTTCTGCTGAGCAGAGTTATCTCGCAATTAGCTCTGCGTAGTAATCGTACTTCTTTGGGTTTAACGGGCACATTTCAAGGGGTTAAAATAAACAATAGAAATAAACATGAAACGGAACAACATACACCCAACAACCTTCCTTTAGATGCTTGCCAAATCTGGTGAGAATCAGACAAATGTTGTGGAATCACACAGGTCTCACCGAGCACACACACACACACTCACACACACAAAAACAAATATTGACACATTTTTTTCCTTTATTTGTTTATTGATTATGACGACAGTGGTCTTCTGCTTCTCAAGACCGGTGATCTCACACCCGAGACAGATGTTTTGTGATGTGTAAAGAGGTTCGCCTACTTGCCGCGAGCAGCTCCCGGGGTGTACGATGCCAGAGAGAGGTGGCAGGGTGGATGATGATACATGGACATTCCCCAGGCTCATTCCCTGCATCACACTGTCTACAGGTCCGCTTTACTCAGGGTGTTAGTCGAGTACTATGTCCAAACATGGACACTTCTATTTAAACGTGCATCGTTTGTAAAAATAGGAAGAAAGAATGTCATTTAGGAAGACAAGAAAAAATGCAAGAACTAAATATGTCGTTTGAATGGTTTTAAAAGTTGAGGTGATGAAGGTACACCTGACTTCGTTAAAACTATTTTCACTTGAAATTGTTTGCCTTGAAGATTTTTTTTATTTAAAGCCAGCTATGTCTTTGAATGTCTAATGCTCGACGGTTAAGGTTTGTTGAGATAAGTAAATGACTTTTGGTGAAAGAAAGATCCACGCCCGATAGCCTGCATGCTGAACGATTTAAAGACATTGTTTCATTTGCCTCAACCGTGTCTGCCTCTTTTTTAAGACATTGAACCTCGTAGACTGGAGTGAAGAGTTCTCTAGGTATGATGTACTATGATATCTTTAGACAGGGAGGAGGAAGGCGAGAGTGGAGGAGGATGGAGAGAGAGATAGAGAGAGACATACACACACAGAAAGAGAGAGCGGCGTACACACACGCACACGCACACACAAAGACAAGAGAGAAACAGAGAGGCCAGGCAGGGACTGAGGCCTGAGTCCATCTGTAAGTGATGGCTGACAAGCAGTGTTGTATGGCTGCTACTCCGTAATTCCGTGCGGAAGACCCCAGGGCAGCGGTGATTATCCTGATCATAAATGCTGGAACAGGATGCATAAACCAGAGATCGTGAATCGGCTACCAGACCACGTGACATCAGCTTCCGGTGTTTGTCTACCTGAATGCCATGGGAACGACCTTAACTTCCGGGGATCACGCGACTGGCGCAGTGTAAGAAGTTTTCCAGGACCGTAAACAAGGTCCCTCTGGAGGTCGTTGCGTGTTCAGGCTTGCTTCCTGAGCATCAGCCGCCTGGGGGCTCGGGTTTATATAGCTTCCCAAATGGCAAGGGGCAAGTCTTTATCTGTCTTTTCTCTGTAACTGGCTGAACAACAACGTCATCTTCAGCGAAAACACAGCTTGCTCACCTGTCCGAGCTGCTAACCCACTCTCACCCAGGTCAGTCTCTTCGGTCAGTTTGTGTTACTGTCCTCTCCTCCCTGGGTCCCACTGTTCCTTTCTGTTTGAGTTGTGTCAGAGTTGAAAGCCTTCGCGTACCTCTCAAAACCTATCCCTTTAACAAATGCCTCTCATAATCAAGCCAACTCTGGTAATATAAACTGTCAAGATACTGCGGCTGATGTGATAAAAGATCTTTAAAATATCTACATATTTTCAGAAAGGTAGCTACTACTGAGCAATTTGTTGTGATGGTAACATGCAGGCCCGTTCTTAGCCCCCGCGGGGCCCGAGGCAAAGGGCATGTGCGGGGCCCTCACGCCACAATCACACGGTTTTAGTTGGGATCTAAAGTCACTTTTTTTCTCAGGGATATCTCGTCTTTTATCATTGACAGCACGCTGCATACACATTACAACATAAGCCTACGATTAATTTATTTGTAACGTTCGTCAATAGGTTACAATCAAAAGCGCGGGGCCCATTGAAGCGCGGGGCCCTAGGCAGATGCCTCGTCCGCCTGCCCCTAAGCACGGCCCTGGTAACATGTGATGATAACACGGACACCACAGATGATGATGATGAGGAGGATGATGATGATTGATGATTGATGATGATTATTATTTAGGGAGAGGGAGGAGCGTGTAACAATAATTCGTTTATGATGCCGTGATGGCGTTTAAGGAATTAGTAGCGGCTCTGCAAGAGACCTCGAGAAAAACTTGTTACTTCACTTTTTTAATTCTGTGGTTTAAGTGCATAAGAAGAAAATGGTAAAACATGAACAAACATTTTATATAAAGTATATCTGGTTGAGTACTGTTGTTTCTCAGTAAAGAAGACTTTACAAAAAACTTTCAGGGGAAAGAATCATACACATCAAAGGAAAAAAGAAACGAGAGAGAGACTCAGATAAGACGGAATCGTGAACATTTTAATGTGATTTCCAACCAATAATAACATGTAATATCACATGTAAACCAAATCAAAATAAACATAAACATATCAACAAATTGCTGTCACTCTGTGTATTTTTTCGAGCAGTGTGCGAGTGCATAGGTGGGTGTGTGGGTACGTGTTAGTAAGTGCAAGTTTATCAGTGTGAATCCATACAAACATTTTCACAAGAACATTAGCATGTGCAGGAAACAAAATAAATGCTAAGACCTGTTAACCACGTACCAACACTCCACTTCACTACACTATACTACAAAACACACACACACACACACACAATCCTTACAGAAAATTACACTATATTACACCACACGCGCACACACACACACACAAACAAACAAACCCACACGTACACACACAACGATTCTTATACAAATTACACTATTTTACAGACCACACACACACACATTCTCTTACTTTCGTGCAGTGCTAACCCGCACCCTCCGACTTGTGATCAGCGTAGAAAAGAAGAAAAGGCAGCTAGTTGTCCTCGTGGTCCACAGATCACGTGGTCTGACCACCACAGGTGTGGCAGACAGGCCCTGTAGCCACGACATGTGACCACGCCACGTGAGGTGGACACAAACTCACAACAACAGCGACACCAACATTGACAGTCACTTGACAGCATCAACAGACACAAGAAACAGAGACAACACCTGTCCTCACAAGGTAAATAACTCCAGGAACGATTTCTCACGTGACATGACCGACTGCACCATGGCACGAGACAACAATTCGCATTAGTCCGGTAGTTCATCTTAATTATGAGCAAATAGTTGTTAATATGTACAGCAGTATCTCAATAACCACCTTAATTCACGTGTAGAAAAATGTTAATTCAGAATCAGAATAATTTTATATCAGGACCAGTTGAGTTCCTTCAGTTATCATGTCACTGACAAAATACATTATCATATTACAGATAGTAATGCACAATGTTCAGCTCATTTAACGGCAGTTTATAGAACTGAACAGCACTCAGCTGGTCTTAATGTAGTTCTGTGACATTTCATCTCGCTCTTTTCTTCCACCACCAACCTCCACCACCAACACCACCACCACCACCATCATCAAATTTCGGGCAGCATTGCTCCCCCTCCCAGAAACCGAAGAACGTCCTGGGAAAATTTTGAGTGATTGGAATTGTTTAATTTTTGACCTTTTTGACCACCTCGCTGCCCATTTTCTGCAGCTGGATCACTTCGAACACATTTGTTCATATAAATACATTTCATGTGTTTCCAGGCCGTTCCTAATTCTCGAGCGATCATTGATCATGTCCACGAGTTTGGTTTTTTTTTCTAACCAGTTATCAAAAGTTCGTAGAGTACATTAAAATCTTTCATCGAAAAAGCCAGGTCATCCAATGAGTATCACTAGACATTGACATAGTCAAACTAGTTTGTTGACATGAAAGTTTCAAGTATTCACGTGATTACAATCAACATCACGAGCGTGATTCACGCTAAATGCTCGTTTGTCCTCCTCCCCGCCTTTCATCTTTCAGTTCTCTGATCCTGCATACATCCCGGGACATTCAACAGGATTGCCTAGTCTTCTGTTTCCATATCTTTAGCTCGGACAAATGTCTGTCATCAAGCATGTTTGTGATGATGTTTTATCGCCGTGCTTGTGAATTCTTCTCACCACATAATTTGACACGAGCTGCGCGCAATGATTCCAACCCTTGAACTATTTTCGGAATTCAGAGCTTCTTCTAGTCAATGGGAAATTTGCGTGTCAAAGAAAACCTTTATCTGATATATTGATTGGAGACAAAGGTGCTGCCACCTAGTTGTGATTTCCCCATAGACACGGAGATGACGAGATGGAAACCTGCATTCTCTGAGCAAACAGTTAACCCTGCATTTAGATGGTATACAGACCATAAGTGGATGCGGCATCCAGTGATTCTCATTGCACTGGCGACATGTGCATCGCCATTAAATTCTTTTGAGAAAAATTGTCTTTATTTTTCTGTATTTCTCACCATCAGTATTTTATAAATCTTTCTTTGTGTTTTGCGTTGTAGTTGATGTTATTCTGTGAGGTGACCGAAACCGAGTTCTTCTTGTCCGACACCAACGCACTTGCTCACACTGAGTTCCTCACATGCCCTCCCACACCCATAACCCCCTCGCACATGCACCCACACCGTTGCCAATGTGACTGACTTAAGTCTACTCATGCAGCCCGCCCCAGGTATATATTTCTGACTTCCTGTCTCACTGGCAGTTCGCTGCGTACAACACAGCTGTGGGGTTGGTGGCCAGGCAAAGTGGTTGATGTCTGGCTTGAACATCACGAGGGAGATGGTAGGTGGGTCTGGAGTGCCAAACCTCGTCGAGATATCGTCTACTCATCTCACCGAATCTCCTCGCTGCTACAGTTCATCGGAAAGTTTTAAACAACTTGTGGAAAGCCGCTCACCAGGGAGAATAGGACAGCCGCCATTGATCCAACGAATGTAGACTTCGGTTTTTTTTTTAATTTTCTAAATCCTTGGGTAACAGATGTTTGTAAAATACTGATTCATTAAAAGGATGGAAGAAGGTGAGTGTTGTCATCCAGGAATGGCGATGACGAAAGGATGCGACAATGTATATCAGGTTAGTCATGACAGCAGTTGAATCAAGTTAAAACAACAACAACAACAACAACAACAACAACAACAACAACAACAACAACAACAATGAAACAGCGACTAGTGCGTGAAACACCGAGAGGCTACACAAAGACACGCGAGATTTGATACGCCTGCTTGTCTCTCCATCAATTATCGTGCCGACAAAGATGGCGGCTAGTTGCTAGCCTGGTCACCACGCACACCGCCCACCGCCCAATGAAAGCACGTGATACTCGCCCCAGCGCCTTGCTGTCGCTTGAAGGCTGGAGCGAAATTCAATTTACCGGGTGGTGTAATTAGTTTATTGTGACGTAATTCACCTCTTTAGCTTGTGTAAGGGGGGCGGGGTAGGGATGAGGGGGAGGCTGGCTACTGATGGGCTTCAAGCTTCTATTTCAAGAGTTAACGGTGTTTACCGACGTAACTGCTGGCGGTTGGATCACACTGTGACGGAGTCAGAAATTACTGCGCCGTGAAAACGAGGTCCCGAGAGGGTTGGTAAACACTGTAGTGTTGTTGCACCTCACATACAGCTTTTAGTCGTTAGAACATCAAAGGGCGGAAAACAACGCGGTTCTTGGGGCGGTTTTGGTATGTGGAGCCTTTCGCGAGTTGGACATTAAGAAATGTGAGAGGAATGCATGGTTCCTGCTAAAAGAGCTTTAAACAGGACAGACAACAGACACACTGTGGAATTGTGACTCTGGCATTTTTATGTTCTTGTTTTTGTTTTGATGACAGGTATAAGATGTAACTGTCGTCATCAAGTCTTCGGTTAGTGTTCGGTTAGTGCAGCGGTGACGCACTTGTCATTCTACAGTAAGGGTCATAGGTCATGCTCTCAAAATAATTTAAAACACACTTAGGTAAAGACAAGTTAATTATTAACATCAGTCGCATAATAAATCTTTTAAGATGTGAGTGCAGGCAATGAAATGTCATCCAGGTGTAATACTCTGAAAATGCGAGTAATAGAGCAGCCACAGTAACATTTGAATTTTTTATTTATTATCATTTTACTGGTTGTTGTTTTTTTGTTTTGTTTTGTTTTGTTTTTTTGTTTTTTGTTTTGTTTTGTTTTTGTTTTGTTTGGTTTTGGTTTTTTTGGGTTTTTTTTTTTGACATTCTGCGTTTTTATTATTTTGTTATTTTTTGACTTCGATGGCATGGTTCTGCCTTCTTCAGATGGTTACTATGGGCGACAAAGTTCCGTAGGGCAAGTGAACCTGCCTGTAACCGACGCACGCGTCTTTTAAAAAAAAAATCTATTCCTGGTGAGGTCACGAAATGCACTATGCCCGTGGGTGTGACAGGAAACGACATAGAGGACAGGAGGACAGGAGACGATAGGTTTACAGAAGGACAGGAACTGCTGTTGCTGGAGGACAAAGCATGCGGCAGGGATGCTCGTGATGACACAGCCTCGTGCGCCCTCAGATGCAGGCGCGGACTGTGGTGGGTGAGTGGTGAGTGGTGTTCAGTGCGTGGTGAGACCACCGCCAGGGCTCGTTATTGCCCACATTTTCACAGCCACGGGCTAGAGACGTGCTCGGCCCTCCACCGCCACTCCCCCGCCTCATGGTGTCTGCGACTTTCCTGGCTTCTGTTTACCAATTCTCTGCCATAACTCATCCACCGCCGCCAGATTCTTGCGTTATAAACTTTTTTAGGAAAGTCGACATCACGTGCATCCTGCAACAGCAGCCTTGTGATCACATGGCCAAGATGGACATTTCAGTAGAGAAACACAAACAGTAATAATAACAGACTGTTTACCTCATATTTTCCGTGATGTCTCTTTTTTTGCTGAAGATCTGATTCCCTCTCCCTCCACACCCTCGTCCCTCATACCCGATAAATTAATCATTCAGTCTACTCGGTCGTAAAACACAGACGGTTGACCTTTTGGACCTTTGGTGCATTTCAGAGAGCAAGCTATTCTCCGGAGAGATGGAATGCGTCTGCAAAAGCGCCATCTTTAGTCGCACGGCGTCTGTGAAGGGGAAAGGTCTTCATGATGGCGACAACATTAGTTACAAAAATATGATGTCGGCATGATGTGATGTTTCTGTTTCCCACAAACTACTGCGACTGCGAAATTACTAGACTGGAAAATGTTTTCAGAAGTGAAGGTAACACTGTTATCATAGAAATAGCTTGGGGCGTGGTGCCACATGCAATGAGCTTCGTTTTATTATTGCAAGATTACACATCTTGCATTCTGTAATGTTAGTGTGGAGTTTTATTGACGATCTAATTTTCTGATATGTACATTATTGCATCCTCTCAGCATAAGCCTCTAATTTTCGCTGATTTGTTTTTCCAGACTTCAAATGAAATTTGCTACACTTGTTATAGGCTAGTTTCCGCCATCAAATGAAATAAATATTTCAGTAGCGAACTCAAGTTGTTGTCGACGGGTGTACAGCTGGGAAGGTGATCCGTGACAAAATGTAAGCAGAACTAAAAAATATAACTGTGGGAAAATAGTAGAATCCTAGTGAACTTCGCTGGGTTCCTCACCGGACTCTATGGAGGTCGAGCATCTTAAGGCATGAGCAGGGTTCGTCTCGTCTACCCAAGCTGACTTTTTTCAATCTTTATACAGAAACCAACCAGCAAATAGCAAGTTGAACTGCTTTGACGAACATTTACATAAGAGTTTAGTTCAAAAAATAAGCATGTTTTGACAAGCTTTGATAAGCTTTGACAAACCCCTGGCAAAGGTCGGGACGACGACGACGACGACGACGACGACGACAGAAGACTATTTACACTGTTGTAAACTGTACACTGATGTACACGACACTCAATGTTGTCCACAGAACTCAGCAAAACACGATGTGTGGACATTTGCTCTTGCAGTCAGGACTGAGACCTATGAGATCTTTGATAACCCTAACCCTTTGAACCCCCTTGCAGGCACTCAACCGAATCACATCTGTTGAGCGAATAGCAGCACGTGGAACCATCATGGCGGCCATAGTTCTGTGATGCCCTGTTGCTATGCGACCGTAGCCGGACTCTGGTGTTTACGTAGGGCAGAGGTTATCATCTGGACAGGCTTGTAAATGGAATACAGCCTCGATATGAATTTCCAGCTCATTGCACTGCGCTCCACACAAGCTTTACTTCGCAAAGTCCTTTAGACACAGACTGGAAACAAATGTACACGGAATTTACAATTTCAATAAACTTCTACCTCAAGTTCCTTCTGAATGCTTAATCTCCACGCGCTGAGTTTCTCTCCTCGTTAATGTCAGGCGTATTGTTCCAAACTGTCCCTTCAATAAACATAGTTTCAAGCATCATTAGACCTAATCCTCTCAGAACGAACACCGTTAAATGCGACAACACAAAACCACCACAGCATCCACGGCTCGTCCTGTGTTTTATGTTTGTAATCTATTATAAGCTTCACTGCCGTCAACGGTCGATTACTTTCAGCAAGATATCCTCCTCATCCGGGTTGGCCAAAATCTCTCGGTCTGTAGAGAACACCTGTTCGGAAGACGAGAAAAAAGTGTTTTGACTTTTTTTTTTCTCGTCACTTTACTTGGATGATTTATAACCCTATTTACTTTTCTTGGAATGCTTGAAATACATGTTCTAGCACGAATTCCGGTCGTTCTTAAAATATATGTTCTGGTAGGAATTGCAATTGTCGTAAAATGCATGGTCCTGGAGGAACTGCAATCGTTCTTGAAGCTGCCAAACACTCAGCTGAAGAACGCCGTGCATCAGACATGATTGCAGAAGTTTGTTGAAAGCTGATGTGGGTGGAGAGGGAAGTTGGAGGGGACAAAGGGAGAAATAAAAAATGAGAATACATTTTGTGAGGATTGGTTCGCAGCAACACAATGAACAAGACGAAAAGAAAGGGACGTAAGAGTTGTCTGTTCATACTAATCAGATGAAAAGATGTACAATAGAAACATAGACTGAGATCGTAGAGAAATGCACAATAAAGAGACTGAGATTGACAGAAAGAGAGAGTTGGTGAGCTCGGGTGAGTCACAAAACGAGACACCATCCACCTCCTGGTTGACTATCATCAAAGGCCTTCACTCCATCAAAGCCGAGTGACTGCGAAACTTTCATTTTGGAAATGTGAGTTGTGCAAATATCAGTCTTACTTACTAAACAAGATTCAAGTACTTCTTGTCATCTGGAAGAGGAGAGTGTGTTTTAAAGTCATCCATGCTCCAACACTGACGATTTTTCTTTTTAATCATCCTACACAAAGGTCAGCAAAGATCAGTATGCACGAAGCCACAAACGAAGGCAAACATCCTCCGTCTTCCTCCACCTTTCACCCGTTCTTTCTCTGTGGTCAGCCATCATCATTACGATGACAACACCAACAACTACCGACAAATGAGGAGACAATCGCCATCCTACACGTGAGAAATAGACTTCTCTGTGGTGGCCGTGGTGGCGCACAGTCCGTCCCCGTGGGTGTGGGTGTTGTTGCAGCTGTGGTCCACGCTCTGGTAGGTCTTCTTGCCGAAGCGCGTGCTTTGCGGCGGACCGTTGCAGACGCGCACCACCAGGTGCTCGCGGAACTGCTGGCTCATGGCGCAGTACAGCACGAAGTTCATGGCGTTGTTGATGAGGGCGATCATGTCCATCGTGTCGGCCAGCAGCATGTAGACGTTCATGAAGAACTGCTTGGAGAACGCGGACATGATGATGAGGAATGTCTGCGGCACCTCCGTGAGGATGTACATGACGATGATGACAAGAAGCATGGTGGTGGTGCACTGGTGCCGGGTGGTCCTCCCGCATTGGGTACTCTTTTTGGACTTGTTGGCCGAGGCGAACAGCCGCTTCCGGCGCGCGGCGCTCTCGTGAAGCTTCTTCAGCAGCAGTCCGATGAAGACGGAGATGAGCGTGCAGGGGATGAGCTTGCCGCCGATGGCGTACAACCAGAAAGCAGTGAGAGCCAGACGACTTGGGTTGGTGGAGCCGATGGCTGGTTCATTGAGTTTGTACAGGGTCATGTTCTCAAGCTGCACCTGAGGAGAAAAAGGAAAGGAAGATCTTCAGAAGGGGAAGAACGCACAGAATTATGTTGGTAGAGGATGGGAAAGAAAAGGAATTTTTATCGTACATTGAATGAATTATGCAATCCGCCTGTAAAACACATTGATAAAGAAAATAATTGGATTGGAATGAAACTGGTAAAAGGGAAACAAAGAAATCAACAATCAAAAGAAAGTGTGGCCAGCAACCACTTCTAACAAAACGTAAAATTGAAAGACAGTACTTTCAGACAAAAACAACAGCAAGAACCAATTGAACCTGTCAAGACTTTACATGAACTTTAATTTTCTCTAATCCTCTTACAGTTTAATAAAAACCTGAAACACAAAGCCACCTTTTAGCGCCGTGGACAGATTTGTATTCCCTGGACAATCCATAGCCTCGAGATTTTGTCTGCAAAACGTTGCAGGCGGCTAAAAATGAAAATGACCTTTTAAAATTGACCGCCCCAGGACTTCTTCGCATGGATGGCCCTTTCTCTCTAATTCCACCCTTTCCGATGTAAAAAGTCAAGCACGCATCTGATTACAGTCTGCTTTGTCTGCGTCTTCCTCTCCCGTGCCGACGCCCTGTGTCCACATCTTGCTTTGTCCAACCCTGCAAACTGCAAGCCCCACAAGACCTAGCCCTGTAGCATGAAGGTTAGTGGGCTTCTAAGTAAACCTTTGGGTGTAGTTTGACATGGACTTCAACTTGGGTCCTCAACTCTTGAAGATGCCTTGCAAGTGTGTTTACAGTAACTTGAAAATGTTTTTATTTTGAGATGGTTTGGTGAATAACGAAATACCTGCATTGAAAAGATTGTTTCTTTTCCTTATTTTTGTTTAACTTAAAACAATTAATCTTCTAATTGATACTTTAAATAGTGTTTTGCTCAACCAGAGAGATTTATATATTATGGAATATCACTAAACTTAAGTAAAGTGAGGATTTAAAGAAACAACTGATTTTTGAGCTTAAATTATTGTTTGAAGACATTTTTTATTGGTGTATATTTTTATCATTAAAGTTTCAATGTGTTTAAGGGGATAAGAGGAAGATGGAAGGTATGAAAACCTAAGAGACACTTATCTACCCCCGATCCGTGACTAGGGTCCTGAGACCACCAGCCCATCATGGCCAACCATCCCCTCTTGCCCACCTCTCTGACGCCGGTCATGAGGTAGTTGGGCAGCATCAGGAGGCTGGCGCCGGCCCCGATCATGGCGGAGATGATGCAGGTGGCTTGCAGGTTGCAGCACTTCTTGGTCTGCAGGTAGACGTAGCGCATGATGGCCATGAACACCGCCAACCACAGGGACGACACGTGGGTCGTGACGCTGATGTTGCTGTGCACGGCCATGTACACCGTCCACCCGTACGAGTACTTGGTGGAGGTGGGGACCAGGGTGCTCTGTAGACAGCGGCGAGAAATAGTTCAGGTAAAGCAAGACAGATATTCGAGGAGAAAGACTGACAGACACACAGGCAAAAAAAAAATTGTTCAATTTTTTTCTCTAAATATGGCGGTCTACCACTTCCAACACTCTTTGTCATCACTAGTAACAGCTGCTACATCACAAACACCAAAAGAACATCCAACACGGAGACATATTTGTTGCATGAATCAATAAGCCGTCAGGCCTTGATTTCCAAATGTTAGCATAAAAAATAATTAAACACACATGTGTCAACTCAAAACTGATATTAAGATCAAAACGCGGACCACCATGGTGGAAATGTTTGCGCCTGAGTGTGAACCTCCAGATTGAACTCTCACCTTGATGTAGAAGTGCAAAGCAAAGGGAATGTAGGACGACATGGTGATGAGGCAGCAGATGGCGATGGCGGTGAGGATGCAGTTGATGGGCGTCCTCATGGCGCCGCGAGTCAGGATCACGATGTTGAGGACGTTGGTGGTGATGCCGAACACGCATATGACCACACTCAGGTACCCGTGAATACCCCAGTACCTGGGGTCAGAGGTTACAATCAGGTTATCTTCTTTGGTGTGCTATAATTGGTGTTTCTTGTTTGTTTGTTTGTTTGTTTGTCGTCTGTTTTATGTATTTGTGGTGGGCACACACCTTGTCATCACCATTCTCCACTCACCACTCACCACTCACCACATAGCATAAGCTTCCAGATGTCTGTTGATGGAGGAGAAGGGACCCGACTCCTCTGGGCACTTGTCTCCAGTGGCCAGGCTGCCGTTATTTCCAGCGGTGACATTAGCAGCCATCAGACCGGCCATAATGACTGTCGTAAACAAATAATTGATGAGCACTGAGATGTTCGCAGCGTGTATTTAAATATTGCCATATTTTTTCATGCCACCAATAAGCGGGCAAAAAAAGCAAAGGGCAAAACATTTACATATCCATTATTTTAGCCATGGCCTGTCATGGCAAGGTTCTGTAAGGTGTTCCTCTGTGTGATGAATGTGCAATGGTTCAATTAAACATTTGCAGTGAAAATACTTAATATTTTGAGAATATCTTTACAAAAATATCGTTGGTGACTTGTCAAAAATCCTGAAGCTACACAAAGTTTTCAAACAGAACTGGTATTTATTTCATACAGCACAAACAAACTTTTCAACAAATCTAGATTATTAAAAAAGATTTAAAACAACACTTTTGAAAAGAAATTGAAAAAGTTTCACTGAAATTGTTTCTAGAAGTTAACAGTTGTAGGAACAGGTGTTGCATAAGCATCTTCTTGAACACTCATAAATGACAAACAGATAAAAGAAAAAGATTAATGTGTGTTTTCTGAGAAAGGGGTTAGGAAGGGTTGAGGCTTAAAACATTTATCTGCTGATATGGGTGAGAATGGCAGGCACCTTTTCATAAACATCATGCTGAAATGTCTCAACTCTCCTGGTAAGAAACCCACTGTGACACATCGTGCTGGTTTATCTCGAGAAAGACCCCCATGTCCTTTTGTTCGTCTTAAATTTTTCTCCCGTAATCCTGCCTCTCAGACTCCGGGGCAATTCCCGTCTCCAGGCTGTAAAATAATTTTCCATGCCCCCGTTTTCTTGCTCCTTTTGTGGAATGCTGAGCCAAGAAACCCCGGCGGTCAGCTACGAAACAAAGTACATTTTATTGGTTTCGTGTGACAATGGAAAAGCCCTGAAGGAGTTTGCACCTCCTCCCACTCTTGGCCAGTAAAACCATCGTGTGGTGTACAGGTCTGTGAGTTGAGAACTACCCGCCATAAAGCACACCCGCCGACACTCCCGGGGGCTGGGTGAAGACGTTGAGACAAAAGCATCTTAATGCCAACACACCACGAAGCTCGGTTAATGCTCCGAGGAGCTGAAGAACAATGAATGGACTGGATGGCTTATGGTCTGTCAGTAAATCAGGGAGAAAATAAAAGAAAGATGTAGGCTCACTGACAATCTGTGGAAGCGCTGGTCAAGACCAAGAAATGTTCGGTAGTAAAAAGAAATTGCATTCACTGCACCTCTCTGAAGCTTGGACTCAGGACTCGGTGAAACATCAGGACACAACACAAAGGGGAAACAATGTACAGAGAAGATTAAGATGGTCTTGCTGCAAGACCATACTCAACTCACCACTCTGTTCTAGACTTTGGAGCCACAACTTTTGGGATTTATAATGACAGGAAAGCAAATCAGGGCATTCTGCTTCTCAGACCTTTCTCTCCATCACTCACTGCCTATCTCACACCTCACATACCTACCTCCTCCTCAAGGAGTCTTCTGCACGATATCTGATTGTCCTGGAGCAGGAACTGCCCCAACAGCTGTTGCAGACACTAGTGGGAAACCTAAACCTGAAAAAAGATTTGAGTGATAAAAAACTTAATATTGAAATCAGTCATGACAAAGACAGTAAACATACATTCCAGGCTCTTCGGCAAAGTATATTATGATGGGTTCTAACAACGATGCAGTACCAACACACGTTTGAATTGCGAACATTTTCATTATTTTCTGACTGCAGTATAGAATGATCACCGCGGGTATCGCCGTTAAAATGCATTAGAAGATCATTTCTCCCTTTTACTTCACACAACAGTGATTTTCCCCTTAGTTTAATGTCCAAGGATTCCATTTTCATAGAAAAATAAAACTGCGTAAAGCTGACGCTAATCACCTTTCAAGGCCTCCTCCATTAAGCTCGTTTGTGCGTGTCCAGACTTGTTTTGTGGAGACTGGTCACGCACACGCCCACACACACACGCACACACGCACTCACACACACAGCTCTACAGGCTATAGATAAGGATACACAAGAATAACAAGCTGTTGTTCAACAACAACAACACCACCACAAGACAAAAGAAGCCTGCACGAGGTGCTTTGTGAAGGTGATCAAGGCACTGTGGAAGCAATTAATATGTATAAGTGTCCACCAAGCTGACAGCTTTGCCTGCTCACGGCACCGGCTGAGATGCGAATCCAGTACAAGTGGATTCAATGATGCAGAAGTCACGTTTGAGAGGAGACGAATAATCTAGAAGTCACGTTCGAGAGAAGTTGAAAGATTGAAAACCATGTTGTTTGAAATGAAGTGAGTAATGTGAAGCTCACGGTTGTGTAGGGATGCTGGGGGCAGTGGGGATGTCTGGTCCTGGGGGAGCCTGGTGTTAGGAGTGCGGATACATTGATAGAATAAGGACAGGAAAACAAACAAACACAATAAATTAAACATCGTCACTCATGCACACCGCCACTGACAATAACTTCAACAACAAATGTAATAAAATAATAAAACACATTTTATTGGTTGGATCGAAGATAATAAAGGACAGACAAATATACAGAAAAAAAATCTGAGACAGTCAAACAGAGAGAGAGAGAGAGAGAGTGTGACAGAGAGAGAATGAAAGAGAGACCGAGTTTAAAGAGACACAGGGACACAGATTACATCCGAGAATGAGATAAGGTGACAAGGAGAAACAAAAGGATTTCTCGCCTTAAAACACAACCAGGGTTCAATTATTTTGTCTTTTCATTTAACGTAGGAACGGATTTTTCTAAGGATCCTCATAAAATAACCCGGATGGCGACAGACATGCGCTCTCACGCACCCACAGAGAGGATGTTCAAAGAAAATCTGGGTTCTCTAAAAATGGTGCCAAGAAGACTACATTCAGGAACCGAAATCCCCAGGAGAGCATCTCTGCTTCTTTACTGCTGTGGACGCCATTCAGCCTTAAGTCCAGCACGCCATCAGCCTCGCTTTGACAGCTAAATGTGGTTGGAGGAGAAAACTACAACTGAAAAAAGCACTGACTACAAGGACAAGTCAATAATAATAATAATAATAATAATAATAATAATAATAATAATAATAATAATAATAATAATAATAATAATAATAATAATAATAATAATAATAATAATAATAATATTTAGTAGCTGAAACATATCTAATTAAATTACATTTTTAAAAGCCATATATCCTTTTATTTACTTAGTTTAGGTCCATTCAGGCAAGAAGATTCCCTCGGTTTAGCTTTGATGACGAGAGCAGTCGCGTGCCTTTCGCATGTTGCTGTGCACGCGATGGAGTGATTGTGGGTCACGCTTGCAGTTTATTGGTGAAATGGTTGACGTGAGAAGGGGAGAGAGAAAGAAATGGGATGGATGGACAAACTGAAGAAAACTCCATCGGGCACACTGTCTCAAGCAACGCCCAATTCCTTAATTAATGGCGACATTAAATCCGCAAGCGGGAAACAGGTCATTATCATTTACTTGGGAAAAAACTCACAGGACAACAGGACAAACCCAAAACAAAAGCACATTATAGAAAACACTCATAAATGTGATATGAGTTAATTAACCACACGAAAAATAAAGATGACCGCATGCCCTTGAGACCTTCGTGATAACACAATCTTTCCCCAATAGCCAACAGGGTCAAAGTGTTTTACATACATACAGGTGCACGAGCACACAGTTTAGGTTAGACATCAAATGTACCTTTATCAACACACACACATACACACACATAGCCTGAAAATTCAGATAGTTGTGTCACTGCATAAGTTCTCAGTTACACTTAAGAATAACATTTAATTATTCATCATACTAGCACCTTTATTAACTTCGATTATAATCGGTGGTTACAGTGGTCACAATCCGTGGTTACAGTAGCTAATCCGTTGTTACGATGGATACAATGACGAACTTATATTACTGGACTGCTGGCAGACGAGTTTTTCCAGTTAACTACTAAAACGAGGCATGAGACTACAAAGCTTCCGGTTTAGTCACGTTCTTTGTTCAGGCTCGCCGAGACTAACAGAGGAGAACTTCGCAAGAGACTAAGCGTTGGTCTCGGCAGACAGACAGCAATCCACCTAAACACATCCATGGTTACAGTTCGTGGTTACAATAGTGACAATCAGTGCATGACTTGTATTGTTGCACCTGTTGTTGGCATTGTTGCAAAGCAGCAACGTCAGGAACAGGATCAGTACCTCGACGATGGGATTTAACCGAGCATTTCACTTTATTACTCTTATTTTAAAATCCTCGATAGTCATCAAACTCAAAGACAACTTACAGTCTTTCCTTTTTGCCCCGCTTGCTTGGAACTCGAGTGGACTGCTACAACCCGCTTCTTGCAACTGAGTGCTCCTGCAAGCTCAGCTCTTTAAGACCAAAGTCCTGCCTCGCAAAACCAACAGCTTCAACTGTGGGACTACAAATACTAGGTGCAAATGGAAGGTCTACAAACACAGGGGTTCAGAAGACGAGGCTGTCTTTGCTTGAAGTGTTGAAAAGTGGGAGGAAAGCACACCTCCTGTGTGACGGCCAGACAAAAACGTCCGGCGCTCAATCAAATGAGATTGTAACACGATGCCACCAGCGCCGGTGCCCGCCAAGCATTAATAGCTTATGTCTAACGACACCACGAAACACGATGCGACAGGCTGGGATGTGGGCAACAACTGTACGGGGACATTCAACGGCTGTCATCTTCATTGTTTCTGTCATTGCCGGCAAAATGTAGACAAGCATTACTCAGCGGATGTCCTTTCATATATTGTGTGTATTTGTGTGTGTTATCAACATAGATGGACAGACAGACAAACAGATATATAGAAAGGCAATCAGTTTAGAATTAGAATTTATTTTTTAGGTGTAATCAAAGACGTGAGATCAGATGGACCACCTACCCTGGCGTGGGGGGCAGATTACAGAAAGTTTCAGTCCACGCTGCCGATAGACTAAATCCACAATCTCAAATTCTCAAATGTAGTGAAGTGGTTCCGAGAGTGGCACAACTACAGTGAAGTAGAGAAGATTTCGTAGATATTGTCATAGAGACCGTTAGTCAAAAAAAAAAAAAAAAAAAAAGGTTGGTTTAGACACGAAAAAAGCCCAGTTGTGAACAGAAGCAAGCAGCAAAACGAAAACACAGATGAACAATTAATCTTGACGAAAATCCCAGGTAGCGGCTACAAGAAAATCCGCACTAAACCGTGACTGAATCTACATCTCGGTTGATGAGGAGTACCCGATATAAACACAAAATCCGGATTTTCTTGTATAGGACTCTCAGTGGGGAGCTTGTTGCTCATTGTCCTAAAAATGTAGCTGTATTCACACAGCAAACTGTCAGCCCATGTTGCTGCAATGTTTTTTTTTTCTCAACGACATCTTTGCTTATGTCTTATCTTTATTTTAAGGTGACTGTGGAGACTGTTCTTCAACTCGTAATTTCCTGGACAGACAGACAGACAGGCAAGCAGGCAGACAGACAGACAGACAGACAGACAGACAGACAGACAGACAGACAGGCAAGCAGGCAGACAAACAAGCAGGCAGACATACCAGCAGACAGATAGACAGACAGGCAAGCAGGCAGACAGGCAGTAATAATGTTTAGCATATTGTAAACAATCCAGTAAGGCGTGCGCATATCTCTCCGAGTGGAGGAACAGTGTAAAATACAAAAGAACATTCCAGAACAATAATGATACTAAAGCGAGAAAAGCTGGGGCCGGCTACATGGGAAGGTCTTAGAAATAAGTCTTAGGTCGTCGGTCCCCAGTACAAGTGAAGGCTAAACTTGGTCTGAATATTCGTCTTGCTACTTGACCAGCGATTGATGAGTTATCTCTCTCTCTCTCACACACACACACACACGCACGCACACACAGAGGAGCAGAAGCATCGACACACTCATGAACAAAGCAGATATATCGAAAACAAATGTGAAAAAAAAGAGATAAGAACGAGAGAGTTTAACCAGAGTTTGCGCTCTTTGGTCTAATGTCTAAAAGTTTTCCAGTCTGATGAACTAAGCTGATTTAATCAATTTTATAAAGAACGCCTGTCAATGAGGACAAGCTATTTGGCAAGTACAATGAGTCATCTGCCAAACACACATTTCATTTGAATCGCTGCACTTGCGTGAAGTGATGTTATTCCGTCTCTCTATTGTGAGTGGGCAGTCGGTGGAAAGGAGAGGCGTTAATGCCAAAGATTAAATAGTTTTTAGCTAATTTTTCATTTAGTGGCTCCTTGTGATTAGTCGCCTGCGTGGTCGTGACGCTTATAGCCGAAACTCAGGTGTTGGCACACCTGCTTGTGTCTCCTCTCCCACTCACATGAGCTCATCTGTCTTCACATCTTTAGTCTCGTCCTTTGGACTTCGTGGTTGCAGAAGTTTGTTCTTTACATTTTATTAAGGACGGAAGCTATTTTCAACCGATAAGCTCCACGTGCACAATAAACCAGAGTTGAGTCTTTACCAGCCGAATAGGACTTTGTGACAGCAAAATACACGACTGTTTATTTTTTTCTTTCTTTCTTCAAAGAAAGCAAACAGCCGAGGGATTAGAGCATTAGTGTTTCTGAGACCACAGGCTGGTTCGATACTCCTGTGGCGCAGTTGACGCAGCTGCTGTGTGGGTATCTGACCCTCTAAGAGGTTTGGTGGAGTAGACAGAGAATGAGAGGAGACAGGCACTGCACTCACTACCACAGGTTAGACGAGGTCTCTAACACATCACCCTCCACAACCCTCCGTAGACTGAAAGGTCATGGGTCAACATTAAAAACCCATGAGATTCCTGCTAGTTTTCGTTTCGTTTACGTTTCATTTATTGCTTGTTGCTCCTGGAGGAGCATAGGGCGGAACAACCCCTCGCCAGCGGACAGGTTTAGGGCAGCGCCCCTAAGTTGGGCCCATATGGTTCCCACGTCCTTTGTCTCTCTCTCTCTCTGCTGTTCTTTTTCCAAGTCTGTTTTGGTCTTCCAACTCTCCTACGTGTTTACAGGTATATTTCTAAATCAAATGACAATCTCCATTTTCACTTCAATGTGTAGGAGATTATTAAACTTAAAAAACAATAATAATATAATAATAACAGTTAAAACAACGACAAATAAGGTCAACACAAAGGGAAGTCACTCTAAAATCGGAATCCTCTGATTCCTGGTTTTTTTGTTTTTTTTTTGACAATTACGCAGAAACATGATCTCTGTGTTACGACCGTAGCGCTAACTTGGCTCGTTTAAAGATCTGAAAATCTGCGGTGTCACACTTCCCTGTACAAAGTCACTTCAGTCATCCGTTGAACACAAGATAGAACACGTATACAGCGGCTCACACTGTAAATATTCTCAGTATTTTCAATGTTCAACAACTCAACGTTATAACCACATAATCAGCGGACTGCCCACAGGCTACTCGCATCCTCTTATTTCAACTCACACAGAGTACTACTAACAACTCAACACAGAGTACTACTAACAACTCAGAAAAATCGAATAACGACCACCTAGGTCTACCCAGCTTTTATTAGATCCCTTCAAAATGCTAAAAAATGCAAAAATAAAAAAAAAATATTAAAAAATTAAGACGCAGTACGCCCTGGCCTTGACATCGCCACTTCCTGCCAAGGCCCCGTCAAACTAAAATACTCAATTTCGTAACATACCCTCCCACTTCAAGAAGAAACTCCGCAGGACTTTCTTCTACAAACATACGAAATAAAACAAACATTTTAAGGTATCATCCATCTTCCCAACCAAAAACCAAAGTAAAGCATTATCTCTCCTCACATCAAAACTAACCCAGTCTCTTAACAATAAGCTACTTAACAAAACTTCACACATGTAATTGCTAATCACAGTATCCTTCATCGGATTGTAGTTATATTTCAGCTCAGTTCAGTTCTTTGAGCCAACCCGGCTCAAGAAATCAGCACCAACGTTGTCCGATCCCTTTACAGAGTCAAAATGCACGTCAAAGTTCTGCAAAACAAGGTCCACCTCATCCCTATTGTTCTCAAATCGTGCAGTGTTCAAATAGGTGAGAGGGTTGTGGTCTGTCCGTATGGTAAACCTAACTCTTCTAGGTATATAACCGGAATTTTCCTCACCGCCCATACGATGGCTAAACACTCCTTTTCGATAGTGGAGTATCTTCTCTCAGCCCCATTCAGCTTTCTGCTTGCGTAGCAGACAGGGAATAACTTTCTTCGTGTTCCTGCATCAGAACCGCCCCAACCCCTGTATCTGATGCATCTGTGCTTAAAACGTACATCTTAGAAGGATCTGGGAGCTGCAGCACCGGGTCACTGGTCAGGAATGTTTTGACAGTAACAAATGCCCGCTCTTGCGCTTCACCCCACTTCGAGTGAATTTGGCTGTCCTTTCTTTAGAAGGTCCGTGAGGAAACGTGCCGTCACGGCTGCGAAGTGAGGCATATACTCCCGATAAAAGGATGCCAGGCCAAAAAAGAACGTAACTGCTTCTTATTTTGTGGCCTTGGTGCATCTCTCACCTTCTTGACATTGTCTCGTGCACTCCTTTCACTCCGCTCTTAAGACGCTGCCCTATGAAGTCTACGTCATCAGTGCCGAGTATACACTTACTAGGCCTGGCAGTCAGGTTGTTCTCGACGATGCGATCAAGCAGCACGCGGATCACGCGGAGATGATCTTCCCAAGTCTGAGTGTGAACCAGTATATCGTCGGAGTAGTGCACGATACCCTCCAGTCGTCTAATATCTTCTTTAAACCCCTCCTCAATTGTTGCACCTGAATTTTTCATTCCAAACGGGGCATTCTCAAAAATTCGTATGACCATCGGGTGTAACGAACGCTGTTTTCTGGATGTCCTCTTCGGGTATGTCACTTGCCAATAACCCTTGCTCAAATCGATTTTCGTAAAGAATCTGTCACCGCTCAGCTGTCGGAACAGATCAGCCGGCGTCGCAGGGCTCTGGTCCAAGTGGGTAAGTTTATTAAGTTTCCTGAAGTCGACGCACACCCTGTTGCTTCCATCTTTCTTTCTCACTACCACAACTGGCGACGCGTAGGGTGACTTGGACTCCCGAATAATTTCCAAAACGCAGCATTTCCTCGATATCCTTCTTCAAAGACTCCCTGGTAGCGTATGGTATCGGTGAAGGCTTTGATCTGACCGGCACGTCTGACGTTAATCGTATCTCGTGCTGGATGAGGTTAGTTTTTCCCGGTACGTCCGTAAAGATACAGCTATGTTTGTCTCACTAGTTCTTGTAGCTCTGCCGTTGTTGGTTGACAGATTGAGCCCGTAAACCAGGTTGTCCACCGACTCACCATGGTGTATGTCTCCCAGTTCGAGGAGGTCCTCACCCCCGTCCTCGACACACCATCTTCATCGCTCGTGATGGTGGCCACTTGACATGATGCCGAATTGCTCAGCTTGGCGGCCCCATTAGCAATCGAAGCGATTGCTATCTCGGTAATGTTTTTCAACCGCTCTATCTGATCTCTCTCTATGTACCGCTTGAGCAGATTGGCGTGGAAACACTTCTCTTTTCTTTTTTATAAACACGACGTAGTCGTTCAGCGCCCTTGACGTTTCGCACTGTAAACGGACCTTTCCATTGCATAATCAGTTTTATTGCGGTCTGAGGGTAGTAACACTAGGACTCTGTCGCCGGGCTTGAACGTTCTGTTCTTCGTCTTCCGATCATAGAAATGGCTTGGCCTTTCCTTGAGCCTTCTCTAATTCAGTCATCGCTAGCTTTAAGGTTTTCTTCCAACCTTTCCCGCAGCTCGAAATACATACTGATAGCTGTTCCGAATTTCGGGTTCGTTGACCTCCTTGGTCCATAGCTCCTTCAAAATGTGCATGGGACCTCGTATGGTTCGTCCAAATAACAGTTCAAAAGGTGAAAAACCCGTAGCCTCTTGGGTGACCTCCCGATAAGCGAACAGCAGTGCGTTGACGTATCGGTCCCACTGTCTAGGCTGGTCGCGGCAACAGTTTTCTTAGCATGGCCTTAAGGGTACCGTTGAATCTCTCGACAAGTCCATTACACATCGGGTGGTATGGGGTGGTGGTAATCTGGCGAATGCTGAGGAGCCTGGAGAACCTCTTTCATGCATTCAGACACAAACTGATCGGGGTCCCAAATCGCTAAGTATTTCTTCTGGCACTCCAAGGCGGCTGAAATATTCCAATCAAGGCTTCAGCGACGGTCTCAGTATCGATCTCTTTCAGAGGACCGCTTCTGGGTACCTGGTTGCGTAGTCAACTAGCGTCAGGACTATACCTATGTCCTGACTCGCTGGCGGGCTTAATCTCACCTATGAGGTCTACCGCTACCCGCTTAAAAGGCACATCGATCAGCGGCATCTTCTGTAAAGGTACTTTAGCCACCTTGCCTTTATGCACCCGTTTTCTGACAGGCATCGCAAGACTGGCAAAAGCGGGTTACATCCCCGGAGATGCCAGGCCAGTAAAAGGCTGCAGTGACTCTGTCCAAAGTCTTCCTGACACCTAAATGACCACCCATGATGGATGAATGTGCGACGTCCATCACTGACCGCCGTAAGGGAGCTGGGACTAGCACTTGGCGGACCGGCTGCCCATTATGGAAGTTTCGCTGGCGGAATATGCGGTACAACACCCCTCCTTTCTCCTCAAACCTGATCTTTTCGTCATCTTCTGTGTACTTGGCGACCTGCTTACGACATTGATCCAGTGTCGGGTCATCTCGCTGCATCCGAATGAGTTCTTCTTTATCAATGTCAGGCATTCTCACGTTCGGTATGACAGCTAAAGCTTGAGGTTTTTTACTTTTTCTTTGGCCGCCTGTGCTCTAGTCATTACAGCACATGTGTGTTCCCACTCTGGGTCGGGCGTTCATGCAGCGGCTCTAGCGCCTTCAATGTTGCCGATGATCAGATCATATGGCGGGTTATCGAGGCATACTGCATTCACCTGGCCACTGAAATACGGCGATGATATTTCAACATCAGCAGTCGGCACATCCTGCGTATGCCCGTGGCAGCATCTGAGCCTCGAGTTGTTACCCGTGAACTGGCCTTCTAACACAAGGTCTTTCCGAATGACGACTCCAGAACATCCAGTGTCCCTCAGCACGGTGACGTTGTTACCTCCCACCTGTCCGCGTGACACCGGCATATTACCAATGTCGCCGGTCGTCCTCCATGGTAAACGCGCAGTTCTACCACTGGAGTGTGCCGCTCGTTCTGGGGTCGTGCTGTCAGTAGCGATCGTGTGTGTTGTCGTCGGCCTTCATAGCTTGGCCCTTGGCTATCTCCCTCACAAATGGCTACGTTTGCTGACATCACAGGACGACGATTCCGACGTTGGGAGTCCGTCGTGTGTTTCCCTCCAATGTTTGGCGGCTGGTTGAATGTCTCATCGAGTTTGCTCGGGCACGCCATGGCGTTTGTGACCCTTTCCACCGCAAGGAATAACAACGCAGCTCGTTTGCCTTGATGCCGATCGTAACCTTGGCTGCGCTGGGCAGATGTGATGTTCTGGGCCGTGTCGGCTGCAGACAGGGACCCTCTTAACCTGGCTGTGAACTCTCTGCCTTGCGACTGCAGGTATCTTGTCGCAGCATTTGACAATGCTTTTAGGCTCTGGTCTTCTTGCTGCTGTAAGAAGACTGCCAAGTCTTTGGGGCAGCTTCGATGAACTGCTCTTTGAGTACTATATACAACAGACCGTCGAAGTCCGTCTTTTGCCCCGCTGCCTCAATCATCTATAAAGGTATGCTCTTTCCTTTCTGTAAACTGCTCGGGGCTCTCCCCTTTCTCTGGTTTACTTGCACGGAAACGTCGCCTAAAGCCATTCTCCGTGAAGTCATATCCACTCAACAACGCTTGCTTCAACTGATAATAGTCTGAAACTGCTTGTGTCGGCATGCGTGAATAAATGTCCAGTGCATGCCCCGACAGTAACGCACTGAGTGACACCGCCACATCACTTCGTGGCCAACTAGACAGCTCAGCATGGCGCTCGAACCGTTGTAAATAACTGTCCATACTGTCTTTTCCGTCAACAAATTTCGGCAACTTTGGCCTCTCACACTTCACAGACACCTCCGACATGGTGACTGGCTGACCTCAGACGCGCCATCTCTAATTCATGCACGCGTTGTCTTTCTCTCTCTTCATGTTCTAGTTGTAATTCCGTAGTTCTCGCTCGGCAGCTCTTTCTTCTCTCTCCCTCTCTCTTTGTTTCTTCTTTCTTTCTGCTCCTCTTTCCCTCTCCTTCTGTTCTACAAACTCTTTTAACTCTTCTCTCTCCAGGCCTAATTTCTTTGCCTAACTTCACTAGCTCCTTCGTAACTTCCATGGCTGTACACTCAACTCAAAAAGATTCACTCACAGTTCTCTTGTCCTTTATACAGCAGCTTCTTTGCAACGGAAACGATGACGGTGCAGATCCCCGGACAGGCCCCAGATGTTACGACCGTAGCGCTAACTTGGCTCGTTTTTAAGATCTGAAAGTTCTGCGGTGTCACACTTCCCTGTACAAAGTCACTTCAGTCATCCGTTGAAACACAAGATAGAACACGTATACAGCGGCTCACACTGTAATATTTCTCAGTATTATTTCAATGTTCAACAACTCAACGTTATAACCACATAATCAGCGGACTGCCACACAGGCTACTCGCATCCTCTTATTTCCAACTCACACAGAGTACTACTAACAACTCACACAGAGTACTACTAACAACTCACACAGAGTACTACTAACAACTCAGAAAAATCGAATAACGACCACCTAGGTCTACCCCAGCTTTTTATAGATCCCTTCAAAAATGCTAAAAATGCAAAATAAAAAAAAAAATATTAAAAAATTAAGACGCAGTACGCCCTGGCCTTGACATCGCCACTTCCTGCCAAGGCCCCGTCAAACTAAAAATACTCAATTTCGTAACACTCTGCAATTTAAAGAGTACACAAATCTTACATCTCAAGCAAACTTGTTGTTCCGTTTTTATTTTGCCTTCTTGTCAGCTGCAGTTTCAAACATTTAATACAAGTCACAAATTTGAAAATATTTTAAAGTTGTCTCTTCACCCGACTACACACATGTGTCGACGTCAGATTCCATATCCTGACGCACCAACAGAACTGGAAGAGTAACTCTTTGATGTCTCCCCTCCGCCTCCCTTCCGGTCTTCGCTTGTCACAGGCGGGAAGAGGAGAAAGGGAGACGGAGGGAGGAACGCGCTCTCCGGTGTATAACTATTATATATAACGGTGTATAATAATTATTATATATAAGTAAGGAACCTGCTGAGCCTCCTTCACACGCCTCACAAAGCATCGAGTAAAGCTTCTGTGAGATCTGTGTCGGGTGTCTGGGGTGGAAGTTTGGGTTCAACTGAGGGTTGGACTCGGGTTTTAGTTGGTTTTATGGTTGGTCGGGATTTAATAAAAAAAATTAAGAACGAAGATCAGGACGAACTCCAGGATGCGTTAATTTGGAATTTGGCTGTTTTCATGGCGGAAAAGAAGTTTACTTTTTTTTTAATTTAATGGGAATATGGATGGAATTGCTATTTTAGGCCAAGCCATCAACTCAGGTGATATCAAAGCAGCTATTATCACAATTATGGAAGCAAGTACACAGAGCTTGTCCTCTTAGCTGTTTGTGTGTGTGTGTGTGTGTGTTCGTGCGTGCATATCTGTGCATGAGTTTTAATCTTTATATTATTATACATGTATCTTTCATTAACCATTACTGGTCTGCGCATAGAGTGTGATCTACGTTAGTTACAAGTACCTATTATTTAATTATTATTATTATTATTTATTATTATTATTATTCATTATTATTATATTATTATTATTATTATTATTATTATATTATTATTATTATTATTATTATTATTATTATTATTTATTATTATTATTAAAGGATGTTTATTCATAACTATCGCAATTCTGTGACCAACCCTTTCTAAACATTTCCCTTGTCTTTAATTTTTTTTCTTTTCTTTTATTTGCTTGTTGTTTCATCTGTTGCGTATGTGAGTATTGAGTGTGAGTATTGAGTGTGAGTATTGAGTGTGAGTATTGAGTGTGAGCATTGAGTGTGAGTAGTGAGTGTGAGTAGTGAGTTAGTATTCGTACCTGCATGCATGCAAGTGTGTTGGCATGCGTGTGCGTGTCCGCACGAGCCTATGTAGCACAAGCCCACGTGAAAGTGACTTCACCACGTGACCAATAAGCTGCCCACACCTGAGGCCTTTGATCTGTGCCGCTCTTGTGTCTGAACAAATTAATTTCATTCACATTACAATGGAAAAATATGGGAACGGAGTTCAATTTAGGCTACGTGAACTTTTTTGGGAGATTGCTTGCTTTCATTTCCCGCTTTGCTAATGAATTTGAAGAGCTTTTATCTCCACAAAAATACTTACTTTAAAGCAAATCTTGAATTGAACGATCATTCTAGTCCGGGATTGAAAGCCATCCAAACAACTGTTTTTGCATATTTGGAAACTTTATTACTGGTAAAAGATAAGAAATAATGCAAACAGCTGGTTGATTTGTACAGGATGAGGTTTGAATAAATTGCACTCAACGACTCTCTCAAAATAGTCAAACACATCATTAAAAGTCTCTCTCTCTCTGTCTCTCCACCACCTCCGCTAGAAAGACAAAGTGTTGACAAAATAATTTATTCATCCGCCTCAGAGAACGGGAAGTGGGCAGTAGGACAAACCAGGGAAGGGGTTTGAAGAGACCTGTGTTCGTGTCCACCGCCTACGTGCTGTTTTTTTTTTTTTCTCAACAAAAATATTTCTTCCATTTATTTATTAAAAAAGCAGATGGGTGGTTTCTGGTCCCGGAATACTCCAAGACACGAACAGATTACGAAGACATGAATGAGTTTCTCTGTCTTCTACTTTGACAAGAGATCAGATACCCTAGTGCATCTTCCATCTTCCATCTGACACCGTGCACTGGATGGCCTTTGTGGCGGTTACAGTTTCATCCCCTTGCTCCTCCAGCTGTGATGCTGACCAGTTGTGGTCTGCTGCTTCATTGGAGTCAAGCTTGCTCATCCGCAGGGTCGGTGCAGAAAAACAGCAAAACACTTTTAATGTCTCTTGCCTACCATGACAGACCAGGTGCGGCAACAGGTGAAGCCGTCACGTGACTCGCTCGCACTTTTACCCTTTCTTCGCGCCCTACCTCTTTCCTTCCCTCTCTCCTTCTCTCTCTCCACCCGTTTTTTTATTTCTTTTCTGTTTCTGTCTTCCTTTTTCTTTCTAACTGGAAAGTTTCGGCAGCCTCCATGACGTTTTTTGTTGCTTACCTCTGTTAGAAATAGAGTGTGTCAGGGTTGCTCAATAAACTCATACCGTCTGAGATTATGAAGCTCTCTATATTATGAGTAGTGCAATTGTGAATATGATTAGGTTGTAATCGCCTACCTTGCTCCTCCCTCTCTCACACACACACATCCCATGCCTTACGAATGCTCTCTCACACACATCCCATGCCTGCAAGGATCTACGCATGTATACACACACGCACGCACACACGCTCGCACTCATACACAGTCACGCGCTTCATCAGTTAATAAAAGCCAGGAGATTGTCATCGATTGTGATGTAAGAGCAGCTGCATGCTCTCATCTCACGTTTGTACCAGACCCACGGCGAGGATTATCGCCATTTTTAACGTTGTCGCCACTCGTCGGCCCTCGTCCTCCATCTCCACCACCGATGGCTTCAGTCGGCGTGTCGGCCGTAAGCCGCATCAAGAGTTGTCGGCGATGAGGGAATGTTTTGTTGGTTTTCTTATTTTGTTTATTTTGTTTCTCACGTTTCTTTGGATGGAGATCTCTTTAGCGCAGGACAAACTCTCGTCGACTTGCAAGGACAGGAATTGAGTTAAAATTAGACCTTGTTCTGTGGTGGAGTGATCCTCAAGATGAGGAGGAACTGGACAGAACTCAAGGGTACGGGGAAGGAAGGAATTGCGAGGGGTGGGGTTCTAACGGACTCTAAAGGGTTTGAGACATCTCGGGATTACACAAGGATGGGCGTGTCTTGTTACAAAGGGACAAATAATCGGGAGAAAGATGTAGCTTCTCACTTCTACCATCAACGCCTCCCGATACGTTTCAAAGGAAGAGAAAAAATAAACCTTTTTGCAGGATACCCCCTTCTTCTGATAAAACCAATCTTCTTGACATATAACAATTTTTGTTACCTGGTAGTGAAGGCCTCGATTATTTAAATATCTGTACCGTCTAAAAAGTTAACAAGACTTTTTAGTACAAAGGTGGCACAATTTTCAGTCTTCGTGTGTTTATAGCTCGAAGCTCACGACTCGAGAAACATTATACAATTAGGTATCATCTTTAGGATGAAACAACCTACAAGAACAAACAAGATAACAAAAAAATAGGACAGACAAAGGAAGAAACTCGAAAGAGAAAACATCAAAAAGAAGTCGCGAAAAAGGATAATGAGTGAAAAAAAAAAGAAAGTTAGGTTTCATGCTCACTTCACCAAGAATAACTTGTGTCATTACTTTAGATGAACTAATTTCACTGTAAGAGACACATAAGGACAAATATGATTCTGCGACTACTGAATGGAAGTTATGTTAAAGAACAGCAGCACAACAACAACAACAATACACAGCAGCTAAAGAGCTCTCCGCGAGTGCTTTCCAGGATCTTGCTGTGGTGTCGTCACTTACCTTAATCTTCATCTCAACACCTGAAACCTGTACTTGTTCCCGTCACAAACTGTTATCGTTGTTTTTTCTTGCCGTTCAGGACGATATTCGTGGATTTGCAACACGGTCAAATTTTATTCAACAGGGTTGTTAGCCTTACAAGGCCCTTTCCCCTAAAATAACAAGACTTGAACATTAATACACGAGAGTGGTCCATCAAGGCAAAAGGAACCGATTCCAAAGCTGTGTCAACATGCAGTGCTCCGTTAAAAACTTGCAAAGCGGGGATGTCCGGGAGAGGTGAAACGAGGGAGATTCTGCAAGTTCGAGTCAATAAAGAAGATAATCGAGTCAATAATCATTTTAATAGTCTCGAGCAGGCGTCCTCGGGGACTACATATCTGCGCTCGATGGATTCAAGATTGTTGCAGAAAAAAAAAGTCAGAAAATATTGGAGGGGGTGAGCAGAAACCAGAACTGCTTCTCCGACAAAGCCATATCCAGAATGACAGCTTGCTGGAACCAGTGTTGCCTCAATACACTAGGTAGGGAGCTCACAGTGTTATTACCGACACAGAAAAACAAACATTTAAAAAAAAACTCTTGATGCAAGAAAAAGGGCAAGTGCGTGTGCAAAAGCATCGTGTGGTTCGTGGTCCACGACCGGAATAATTTTTATATATTGTGGTGTGGATGCTGCGATAAGTGTTTGAGGCACAAGTGGGCATCACACGAGCGCGATGGCACGAATGACGAAATAGTTCACGACTTACAACAGCATAGCGTGGATATAATAGCCCATGCATGCTTGTTCAGTTGTTTTATCTAACACAGTCAAACAAAAATAACTCGTTTGTCCAAGGGGATATCAGCAAGCAGTTCAATGTGAGCGGATAATCACTTATAATTAATTACACAATAAAGAACGACATGGCTCGCGTAACCAGACATTAATACATAAACAATTCAGACCCACCAACAGTCGAGCTTCTTATTGACAAGCACAAGCTTCCACAGCTGCAAAGTGTGAAACATACACAGACGCCTCCGTCTGTTGTCAACAAACCAAAGCCAGACAATCGATCTACCCAGGGACAGAGAATGTTAGCTCATAGAACTACGAGTGGCCTTTGGACAATGGTCCGGTGATTAAAGTAGAGTCTCCAAGTCTCTGGTCGTCCGGATAATCTTTGAGAAGTGAACACAATTCGATTGTACTCCCGTATTCTCTGCACTTCTCGACCAAACCTTCTTCTAGCCATTAGCCTCTTGTCATCACTAGATTCACCGAGGATTGACTGACGATTTCTTGTCAATACTCTCAAAATTGAAATGGAATATTTATATGTGAAGTGGGAAGTTTGCCTCTACAGTAGGACCCCTCAGAGATGAGGGTGGGAGGGATACAGTTTGATAGTTTGTGTGCCACGATACTATCTATGTCCAAAGTGCAAGGCAACAATTCATCGATGTTGCTGTAATTGTTTTTGTGAGATTGTTTGTCTTACGATCCGGGTAACCCTTGTCAGCGAGGCTCAGTGCCGTGTGAACCGGGACAGCCCCAGCATTCTCAGCTGATTAGGCAACAGACATGAAACACGGTAATCGTTACTGAGGGCTCCATATTTTCTCTTGCCTTCATTTTTTTTTTTTTTGCGAGGAATCTGAGTTTCATCTTGTTCACACTCGTGGCAAAAACAGTGACTTGCTTCACAAGCATTAGTCCTAAAACTGTTTTGTGTTTTTTCTCTCGCTGTCTCTCTGAGTTTTCTCAAGGCAAGAAATTTTTTACCTCCGAGCATCTCCACGTTCTTCCGGTTAATTCAAGATCTTAGAATCGCATCTTAACCCTTTTTGAATGCCACAAGCTAGTTCTACATGATCCCAACTCTTCATTGTCAGAAGACAATATGAAGCAAAGAGGCATTAACATTTTTTCATCTGTTTG